>NC_046288.1:48806361-49115111 GCF_004115265.2 Rhinolophus ferrumequinum | reverse complement strand
AACTACCAAACTACCAAAGAAAATAATAATTATGCAGAGTGTGTTCTTGGCTCACAATGGAATAAAAATTAAAATCAATAACAAAGATATATCTAGAAAGGCCAACAATGAAATTTAAATACAATATTTTTAAATAACCCAAGGGTCTAATAAGACTTAAGGGAAATCACAGAATATTTTGAACTGAACAAAAATAAAAATGCAATATATCAAAATCTATTAGATGTGGCTAAAGCAGTTATTAGAGGAACATTTCAAGTATTGGATATTTATATCAGAAGATAAAAATAGTCTCAAATTTGTAACCTAAACATCTTCCTTAAGAAACAAGTAAAATAAGATCAATTAAACCCAAAGCAGGAAAGTGTACGTGCATATATATATATATATATATATATATATATATATATGCTATGTTCTTCTCACCTGTCATTCAAATGGTTCTAGAAATCACAGCCAATGCAATATCATAAGAAAAAAAGAGAGCATATATAGGAAAGAAAGAAATAAAACTATCTCTATTTGCAGAAGACACGATTAAAATCTTAATGAGGAAACAACTGAAATGTCTTTCAACTTCTGAATAGAAACCAAACTGTGGTGCACTCATATGATGGACTACTACTCACTAATAAAAAAGAATTACCTTTTTTTGATATAAGCAATTGTATCCTCAAATGCCTAATCATGAGTGAAAGATGCCCATCTCAAAATATTGTATATTGTATGATTCTAGATCAGTGGTGAGTGTGTGTCGGGGGGTGGTGTGTGGGAAATATTGTAAATCTTGCTTATGGTGGTGGTTACACAGACCTAAAACACACACACACACTCACACACACACACCCCCCAATATGATAGCAGAAAAGCTTATTAAAATAGTTGAAATCACATATACTATCAATACCAAGTCCTGATGAGGATGTGGAGCCGTTGGAATTCCCATGTATTACCAGTAAAAATGAAAATAGTACAGCCATTGTGGAAAACAAACACTCAGCCTATGTCCAAGTAATCCCTCTCCTAGATAGTAAAACAAGAGAAAGAAAAATTAATATTCAGATACAAAAATACTTAATAATTCCAATTATTATATGTTGAAGCAGTGAAGGAAATAGAAAGTTATCATTATGACACCACACTGCAGAAAATGCCTTCTTAATGGATGTTAAAATTACTAGGCAAATTATTGAGGAGAAACACGGTACTTGCACATTCTCAAAATATCTCCTCAAAGATGTTGGTTAATTACAAACAGAAAAATAATAACTTGACAGTAGAGAAACTCTGAAAATACCACTTTAATCAAATGATCAAAATTTGAATTACTACGCCAAGATAAAACAGTATCACGTAACACCTGGTTAATACACTGCAAAGGACAGATCACTTTTGTAGTACTCTTTCCTAAAATGCATAACCATAATCTAATCATGTGAATGTATTAGACGAATTCAAATCGAGGGGCATTTCATGATCAGTGTGCTTCAAAATAACTGATCAGTGTTCTTCGAAAGAGTTAGGTTAATAAAAGACAAGGAAAGAATGGAAAGGACCGGACATGACAACAAAATGCAATGTGGGATTCTGGACTGGGTCCTATCACAGAAAAAAAATGTATTAATGGAAAAAAACATGCTGCAGTCTAAATAGTCTCTACTTTAGTTAGTAGTATTGTACTAATGTTAATTTCTTAGTTTTGATCATTGTGCCATGGTTAGGGAAGATGTTAACATTAGGGGAGTATTCTTGAGGGCAAATGGGAACTCTATTATTTTTTCATCTTTTCTATTAGTCTAAAATTATTTCAAATTTAACAGTTTAAAAAAGAGTAAAATAATCACAGTAATGGATTATACCATTTTGGATAAAAATAATCTATGAGTCTCTACATATACTAAAAAAATGCGATATCGAGGATGAAGGAAAATTCTTCTTAAAAGTTTTTGATAGCTATAAATATAGAAGATGATGATAAAATAGAAATTTCCATTTTATAACTTCCAGTATATATATAAATCAGGCAAGTATCATTAATGGCTACTAAAACCTTAATGGATACGATCACAACTGAAATCACTTATTAATTACAGAAAGAAAACTTTGTCTGTATAATGGAAGAATTTTAATAAACACCAGTATCACCTAATTTAGCATCCTCACTAATGGGACAAACTGACATTACAGGACCTTGACATGATGTAATAGGCAGTAGTTTTGTCGTATTTTGCCTATGAAGTATTCTTACCAAAAATACTTAAGTTGAATCTTTTGATGTGGAGACAATCAAAAAAGGCATTCTGTAAAACAACTGATTTTAACTGTTCATAATATCAGTGATATGAAAGACAGCAAGAGGCTGGGGAACGATTCTTTAGGAAATTGACAAAGCAAAATAAAATGTCATGCATGATTTGTGATGGGATTCTAGATATAAGCAAAAAAAAAGAACAGAAGAGTTATAAAACATATTGTTAGGATGACTAGGAAGTTTTGAATATGAACTTAGTATAATATCATCATTATAATTTATCATATTGGGTCAATGTTTTACTTATTGGGTGTGGTTACGATATTGGCTTTATATAGGAGCATGTTTTCGTTTTTAAAGAGAAGATATGTCACTATATTTAGGAGTCAGTGTAATGATGTCTACAAACGAATTTCAAATCGTTAGAAATAAACAACCACATATATAAAGACCGGGAGGAGAAAGAAAGTGAAAGCGAATACTGTATATGCTAATATTTGCTGAATCTAGCTGAAGTGTTTACACGTATTCATTTTCCTATTGTTCCAACATTTTTACAAGTTTGAAATTTAAAGTTTGGGGTGGATTTCACAATAGGCTATTGGAACATCCGCAACTCTTAAACTCTTAACTGATTCATCAAAAGCTACTTCAAGAGAAAAACAAACAACTAAACAAAAACACACAAAAATGGCTGTACATGTCTTATACTTGTGAAGTTTAAATTGAGTCTACAAAAACTGCATTCTTACACATTTATACTCATATATATCAATCTTTTTTTGGCAGAATAAATGAAGAGTCTTAAAATTTTAAGTAAAATAAACAAAATAGTATAGGGCATTTGTTTAACTTGCAAATACTATGTTTAAATATAACCACTTCTGTCAATCAACATTAATGCAAACTAAAAAATACCCAAAATATTCAAATAAGTGTATTAGAAAATATTAATGACTTAAAATGGGAGCTAACAGCCCATTTTCTTAAGTTTCTAGATGATTACTAATTCATTCTTTTGTGATCAACTCTGGTCATAAATTGAATGTGATTGATCACTATAAAGTGTGCACTAATGATGATTAATTGTACTGATTAAGCACAACTGCTAAATCCTACAACTATTCAGCTTATCATTGTTGGGGGAAAAATTCACTTTAAATGCAATAGTAAGCTAATGTAACTTATTTTTACTTAAACAGAACATTTTTCTGGGTTTTAATTACTTGCATAGATTCCTAAATAACTTACTAATAATGACATATTTAATGTGGTTTTTTATAAATGTGTCTTAATAAAGGCCAAAAGCATCATAATTTGGTCTATAGTGAATAATGTATTTTGTAAGAAAAGAGTGAGCTGTCATGTCATAAGAAGCTTTATCCAGGCTGTTTTCTATACCTAATATTTTATACAATAGAGTCATTCATTTTGTTCTAAGTTAATTAGCTTGAAGAAATCTAAGCATGACTTTAAAGCACACGGAGAAAGAAAAATTAAAATGCTTTTGATAGTGGTATCTTTCAAATGAAAACATCATCAGTGCTGGAGAAGAAAGGTCAATTAGCAGACAGAATAATGTCAGAGTGTCTCAACCTCAGCACTTCTGACATTTGGGGACGGAGGGCTTTTCGTTGTGGAGGATTGCTCCAGGCATTGTAAGATATTTAACACCATTTCTGTCCTCTACCCACTAAATGCCAGTGGAACCCCCTTTCCTCCAACTTGGTTGTGACAACCAAATATCTTTCCAGAGCTTGCCAAATGTCCACTGAGGGACAAATCACCCCTGGTTAGGAACCGGTTAGGAACCACTGGTATTAAATATGCCTTCTTATATTGATAGATATTTTGATAATATATAGGTGAGAACAAATTTAAGTATTGAGCACAAATTATATACCAAGTGCTTTGATAAGTTCGAAAATATATCAACTCCTTAATCCAGTTCTTTAGACCACTTGGCCACGCTACTGCCCGAAAATATATCATTTCCTTAATTTGTTTCATGTACCATATGAGGAATCACTCTAGCTATGCTAATTTTAGAGATGAAAGAACTGAACTCCAGGAGATTGAATTGCGTGTCCAATTGAATGTAGCCAGTAAATAGCAGACAAATCATTTGAATCCACAAGTCATAAATGTCTGATTTCAAGAATTATACACTTGACTATTTGTACTACCCTCATTTCTTTAAAGCTTAAATTTGAAATGCCTTCAATGAATTTAAGAATCAAAGTGTAAAATGAGAAATTTATAGCTGATACAAATAAATGGTTTAGACTTTTTATAGACCCAGATAAATACTATGGGTGGCATTCAGAATGTACAAAATACATACTGTATCACTTTATATCATTCATTAGTTGGTACTGGGGAAAGGGTTTCACTATTGATTGGGTTTGACTGACAGATCCAAAGAAGAGGAGAGCCTGGGCAGGAGCACCTCTCAAGAGGTTGCAAAGTCCTAAGGACTGGGACAAAGGTCAGAAAAAAGAAAAACTGAGGCAAGTGGAAAAAAAAAAGTCTCTCTATAGAAAGTACGTTAAACCTGTCAAATCAAGAGAATAAAATAGAAACATCTGCCAGTTTCTCTGTTAACCAGGATATACGATTGATTCATTAAAAACGAAAATAAAATAAAAAGCTAAGTATCATTGTCATTTTTATAATAATGGACTTTTAAGGTAGGAATATTGGACAGATCTCGTCAGTTGGAAGAGCTCTTGAACAATTATACCTTATATTTGACGCTGCCATCAAGCACTTAGCAAGATAGCATTACCTCATGCCAATCACTCCTTTGATTACCAGCAGTTGCCAATTAAAAACTTTTTTTACTAAAAAATTAGCTTGTAACACAATTGCAAAATAAATTTTCTTACTGATATAATGCATGGATATGCTAATAAGTTTTTTATGTGAATCATCAAATATCAGTTAATTATGGATGAATACAAATTATTCTAAAACCAAATCAAATGCAAACAAACAAACAAAACACTTTTATCATCATGTACATATTTTCCAATTCTAAAGCAGGAAGGGAGCTGATTTTGGACTAAGCCACCATTAAAATAGGCAGACAGATAAAAATGGAAACAAATAGAGAAGAAAAAAGATAATACTGTAGTATACAAAATAGTTTGTCATACTAAAAGCCATCTATGTAGATAGAGAAGTAAAGAATGGATTGATCATTGATATTATTAAAAAAGTTGATTACTGTATTAGTGTTCTATTGCAGCATAACAAATTACCAAAAATTTAGCTGCTTAAAATAAGATACTATCTCAGTTTCCATAGGTCAAGACTAAACTGCAATCTAGGTGTTAGCCAGAACTGAATTCTCATAAGAGGATTAACTGGAGAAAGATTCACTTCCAAACTCTCTCAGGTTGTTGGCAGCATTCATCTCCTTATAGTTACAGAAGTGAGGTCCTCATTTTCTTGATGGCCTTTGACCAGGGACTGCTTTCAGCTCCTATAGGTTGCTTGCATTTCCTTGACACATGGCCCTCTATATGCCCACCCACAAGATGGCAGCTTATTTCTTCAAAACCGGGAAGAGAGAGGTGTTCCTAACATGCTTGCATACAAGTATTTGCTCGCATATTTCTACCGAGAAGTACATGCTTGCATACATAGATGTGTGTATGCATATGTATATATTTATACAGGGATCGATATAGATCACACACATCAGGGGAGCTTGAGGCATGTATTCAAATATATGGATATGTAGGTGTTTGTGCATTATTCAGGAACAGAGATCATGGGTCTTGGCAGACTCGACAGGTGTTTTTTTCCTTCTGGCAATTCTGTGACCAGAAAGGGATAAATAAGAACAGTGGCTGTGAGGCCTGTGGCCTAGAGAACTGGCCTTAGCAAAAGCGCAGTGGCTGCCTTTGTGCTGTTAGGAGCAGATCCAGCACTCACAAGACGCCCACCTGGCCCCCGGTGGTGAGTCTGAGGGGGGCCCCCCCGTGGTGAGTGTGAGGGCACACATGGCTCATGGGCCCCAGGCTTGCAGGACAGGCTGCTTCCCCTCCTCGGTGAGTGAGTGACAGAATGGCCACTTGGGCCTCAGGCATCTAGAAATCCTTGGAGGGAGGGTTACGGTGTTTTTTTTATTTGGGGTTTTTGTGTTTTGCTTTGAAAAGCAGATACAAGCAGGGACCATACTACTGAAATGCTGGAACAACTAGAGTGACGTGTGGACTTGGTTCTTTGTTATAGACAACTTGTAGCTAGCTAATCTTGGGTGGTTTCTGTAAAAGGTACTTCCCTGGCGTCATTGGGCAGTCCTTCTGGCTCTAAGTGATCACACACACACACACACACACACACACACACACACACAATTATAGGTGACATCTCAGCACCTTTGCTATGTCAGGGGATTATACAGTGTATAAACATAGGAGCCATCCTAGCTAGGTTCTACCCACCACAACTACTCTGAAAAGCATCAGTTCAGAACTTTTATCTTGGTGGGTTTAGAACTTCAAATAAAAAAGCAAACAAACAAAACACCAAAACCCATAAAAGTAGAAGAAATTACTTATTTTACAAAAAATATATTTCAACTCTTCATAGAATAGAATTTTGTAAGTACTGCTTGGGAATAAACCTCTTCTCTGGGAATCAGACATTTCTGACAGCTCTGTCAAGTGATAATGCGACAATTCTTGGTCTTTCTGCATGAGAGAGAAGAATCTTTGGAAAGATATTTTGCAAAAACTCAAGAAGACTTCATCTCAAGATCTTTAATTATATCTGCAAATACCATGTTTCCAAATAAGGTCACATTCACAGGTACCAGGGGTTAGGATTTGGTCATATCTCTTTGAGGGACACCATCCAACTCATTATAGTGGTCCATTATAGTGGCAACATTGGATAGTTATTGTATGTAAATAAAGGCATAGTCTAAATACAAAGCTATATATATATATATATATATTGTTTTACGTTTTAAATCACATGCATTAACTACTGATACTCGATCAGTGACTCTCAGTTCTCATACCAAATTTATATTTTGTTTAATAAACAAAATTTTATGGATGCAAATCAAGAGTCAGAAGACCTGGAAAAAAAAAAGTCTCTCTATAGAAAGTACGTTAAACCCGTCAAATCAAGAGAATAAAATAGAAACATCTGCCACTTTCTCTGTTAACCAGGATATACGATTGATTCATTAAAAACGAAAATAAACTTCCAATACTATTTATAAAAACGAAAATAAACTTTCCATGCTATTATTTTAAATGCAACTAACAGGAATAGCATTAAATTATGCATATTAGAAACATAAATATCAGCATTCTTAGAAATATGAATGACATATAACATTATCTTTTGAATTTGTCCACTCTTCCATTTCAATGAAAACATGTAAAAATTTGATGAATTGTGTTGGTTACTTACAAAGAAGAGCATTTAAAATGTACCTCCTTCGTTTTACATTTACATTTCTTTCCCCTGAACTTAGCCTTATTATTACCAAGTGCTTTGTAGTAAATATAGACACATATTAAAATTCCAATGGGTTCAAAAAGTAATTTCAGTATTTTGGCTTTTAGTTTCCAAAGACATTCTAGGTAAACAAGCGAAGACTGAATCTAATAGTTTCTCTTCTTCAAGGACGACTGATTTCATATATATTCTCAATTTTTAAGTCTTACCGTTAGAGAAAAATCACACAAAGGAATTGGTAGCCACATTTTTAAAATTGCTGAGGGAAATTTCATGTAAGTAGAAAACAATAATAAATTACTTCCTATAAATATGGTCTTTCAGATACACACATATGCTTTTAGGAATGTCTATATTTGAAAGTTAACATAAACATGTTTAAATATGCACAGGTTTTGATGCTGAGAATATACGTCTTCATTAACTTCAAGGTTTGTTGGTATCAGCGAGACACTAGCTCAGGAAGCACTGCATTAAAGTAACTGCCATCAATATTTTCATATAAAAGTGTGATCTTAATATTAAACCAGGATATTTATGATAACCTACAGAAAGTCGATTTCTTTGTAAATAGCTTACTGTCTTCCTGACAAGTCACCAGGCTAAGCCGGGTTACAATAGTAAGTAATAATTAGATACATTGTATTGAATTCTGCACTGGATTAAGGTTTTGCTATTTAGAACTAATCCTGTTGGTTTTAAAAATACAGAGATAGTCCTCAGTTTAAAAACAAAACAAAACCAAAAAAAACTTCATTTTAGTATCATTTGGATTCTTTTGTTTATTCTGAGATATTTTTATAATAAAAAACATTTATTTAGTTATTTGGGAAATATTTATTAAGTACTGACTACATTCTATGCACTGAGTAGGAGGCAGCCTCTAAGATGGCCAAAGACGTCTCCTCCTGATGTTCATGACTTAGTGTACTCCTTGCCACTCGAGGGTGGGCTGGGGGCAGTGACACACTTCTAATGAACAGAGTGGGACTAAAGCAATGGGATGTCACTTCTGAGATTAGGTTTTAAAAAGACTGTGACGTCTGTCTTGTTCTCCCACTCTTGCCTCTCCCTTTGCTTGCTCAGATGGAAGCCACCTGCCATGTATAAGAGACTCATATGGCAAAGAATGATGGAGATATCCAACAAAGAGCTAGTGAGGAACTGACGTCCTCAGTACACCAACCTGTGAGGAACTGACTCCTACCAACGGTAGGTGAGTGAGCTTGGGAGCAGATTCCTTTTCAGATGCACCTTGAGATACCTGTAGCCCCAGCAGATACCTTGATTGCCTCAGGTAAGCTGATGCATAGGAACTGTGAGATGATAAATGTGCGCTGTTTTAAGATGCTAAGTTTTGGGAAAATTTGTTATGCAGTGATAAATATTTAACACACTGCTTGTATACACTGGTAAAAAAATCAGAAATAATATGTTGAAGGGATTCAGGAAGCTGATAAAGTTCAATACCTCGGGTGAATAAGGGTATTTTGATATAGGAGTATGTTTTTATGAGTTTGCACACAATTAATGCTTCTTGCACTTGAAGCAAAACATATGACTATTTATTTTCCTGGAAAATATGACATTTGCCTCATGACTTTATAGGCATAGGGAAGGATAACATTCTGAGTTCTTGTTAAATAAGAGATTTGAGCACACAATACAATTTGAATAGCCCCTCTGACATAAAATACTTAGTTCTTAATTTCAAATATACTTCATTGTTTTGGCTTCTCTCCCTGAAATATTTTCTCTCCATTTAAAAATGCAGACTGCAGAGGTTACAATTACAAGCTACAAATGAGGCAGGAAAAAAAAAAGATTGTAGCTGGTTACACAGTTTAAGAAACAACCTGCAGTGTAACTTACGTGGACTCTGACATTGACTTGAGCAAAATCAATTATTTGGGAAAAATTATTTGATATAAATTATTCCTCATGCTTGTCTTATTTTTGCAAATAGAGATATAGCAGTCATTGTGTCACATTCATCAAGTGTATACCTGTTTTAGAAATATGAATCAGTATCAATGAAGTACTACATTTGTTACATAAATTGACAGTTTAAAACATGTACTTGGAATAAATTTAAAAGATGGGGGAAATATAAGTCAGAGTGACTTGCTTCTTCTAAAATGATTTTAGAATAGCTCCAGTCGTAAAAACTTTGTCCATTACTGAGAAGTGAAGCTTGGTGGAAGCTATCTGTTTAAACTTTTTATCTGAGGCTAATAATATTTTCTTCCTATACAATCATATAAACATTTGAATATATACACATCCATACATCTTTTGTTATTTTTTGGCATGGAAAAACATACATCTTATAACTAAGACATTTCCTTTTTCTAGCTCAAACATGACTTCTATGAGAAATTTATTCCAGCAGACAGAGTCAGATATTTCTTTGTTTATATTTATAGCATGAATTATAATATTTTTGTTTTCTCCCTTCTCCAAAGGAGACAAACGAGGATTGGAAAGACTTGATTCTGTATCCAAAATACAAGGCCCAGTCTCAGCACAATAAGAGTTAATTATATTTTTCTGGAACAAGTATACCATCACATTGTTACTTTGTGCTTTGTAGAATATTAGTAGAAAGAATTAGAGATTTGCTCTTATAATAGATCTCTAAGGAAGGGATACCACAAAAATATGAGAAAATGTCCCATTTATTATGTATTTCTTGGAGTGGGAGGTGCAAGGAGGTATATACTATCAAATTCATCTTCATTCTTGTTCTGGTATAGAATCTGTATCTAATTTTAGATTAAAAAACATGGCATAATTCTCAGACCACTTAAGTCCACAATTTATTGCCTATTGTATAGGAGAATTCCCCTCTCCCCCAAATAAAAGCAAACATACAACAGCAGAAAAAACAAGTTATTAACAATTTATCAGAAAGGTTCACATACTCATTTTATCCTTACTAACTCGTCATAGCTCTTTAATTAAATTAATGACGATATGTAGAGATTTTAAAAAATGGACTTTCACATGTTTTAAGGGTTATTGAATTCATTTTATATCTCTATGTAATTATGTCTTCCTTATGAGCACTGGCTAGGTACTAAATGGGAGGAAAAAGGACAATAGAAGGAAAAAACGTATTTCATGCCCATCATCCACATATGTTGGGGTCAATCTATGTGAATTTCTGAATACATGATGTTTTCTTCACTAAAAGTGATGCAGAGATTAAAAGACCTATGAGGTGTTATATTTACTACTTTAGATAATTTATGTTATTCAAGTTGTTGCCCAATATACTATGTTCAGCTACAAATATGCGCCATAGGAAATTGAATTGTAAATTGCTTTCTCAACTACTATACCAAAGATTCTATCTTCAAAATTCAAATCCATTTAAAAATGATAAACATTTGTGATTTTTTAATGCTAATATATAATAGGCTGTAAAGATAATTCCAAAAGAGAGACTCTAAGTACTTTTGAATGATGTTAATGTTTAATTATATAGATATAAGTAAATTATATAGACATCGAAGTTGACTCTTTATAAAGTAGTACTTGGATGTATAAGTTTGTGTAGTTCTTAAAAATTGTTTACGTTACTACTTATATAATCCTGCCACTTTCAGTTTTTGAACTTATATTACTTAAATCCTTTTAAAAAGGGCATGATCTTCATTTTGGCATAATTTCTGGGATCCCTTGAGACCATGTTCTTTTAATTTGTATGTGCATGCTACCATGATCGGATTAATTCTTACTGCCCTTAACTAAATTTATGCTTCTAAATGGAATAGTTTTTGTTAATGGATAAATAAATTATTAGAGAAGTCATTAAAATAAAAAATTAATTATCTTAAAAATTGTCAGAAAAGCTGTGGAATTACATTAAGGAATGATATGTACTTTGACAGTTGGGTAGATTAATTACATGGGGAAGTACATACTAAACTTACAGGGAAACAAAGTAGGTCAAAATATTTAAATAACAAATATTTAAATAATTTTAACCACTGACACTAGCCAATGAAACTGGTAAGAAAGACTATCCTTGCTATGCAGATTTTTTTCTGTATGTGAAAAAGACATAATTGGTATTGATTGATAGTGTTTATATGGCTGAACTATAACTACATTGTCTATTCTAAACCAATCCCCTTCACTGATACTAATTGAAACAGTTAATAGTCAATGTTACATTTAATATTTAAAAAACACAACAATATGGCAACTGCTTATATTACCTTCCTGATTAGTTCTCATTTATTCTTTCTGAACTCTATCCTTTTGAATGACAAATTGTTTTACCTCTTTATTTATTTATTTATTTATTGCTATTGCTATCAATAGCTTTTGTTTTTTTTAGGGGAAGAAAATTTTGTTTTCCCTTATAAACAAAATTCAATAAAAGAGGGGTTAGTTAGACTATTTGGGCATTACATGTTTTCAAGCACTGCTTCTGAGATGTTAATATGTATAAAAATCATGTGGAGAACTTGTTAAAATGAAATTATGATTCAGTGATTTTGGAATCAGTTTTGTGATTCTGCATTTTAGCATGCTTCCAGTTACTGTGGATGCTGCTGGTTGATAAGTAACATTTTAAAGAGTAAGAGTGAAAAAGGTGAAAGGAATTAAGTACAAAAGCAGTTATAAAACTAGACATAAGGGTGCAAAGTACAGCACAGGGAATATAGTCAATAAGACTGTAATAACTATGTATAGTGTCTGATGAGTACTAGACTTATTGGTGTGATCACTTCATAAAGTATACAAATATCTAATCATTATGCTGTTCACTTCAAATTAATATAATATTGTATGTCAACTGTAACTGTAAAATAAATTTTAGAAAAAGAACACACTCTATACCTTCTTTTCGGGTTTACTATGGCTAATAAGTTTAAGTAGTCATAATGAAACTGTATATTCTTCCCAAAGACTACATCAATAACTGTAGTTCTTATTTTCTCTCATGGAATAATTTTTGTATTTTTCTAAAAACTCCATTGGCTAGTGAAAATCTTCCCTTTGTATCCTAAAATGAAAAAGGAAAACTTTCAAACTCTTTACATTATAGTAGTGTCTCCTCAATCCGTTGCTAAGATGCTGTCCTTATCTGTCTTCTTAGCCTTTTAAAACTTTCCCCATGTAGATGCTTTTCATTTTTGTTTCCCCTAGGTTTGAACATAGGATATATTTGGATTCGGATATAGGGTAAAGACTCAGTGGTGATTATAGATCATCACACTGGATATTGTATTTTACATTTGGGAAGCAGAGGAGTGTATTCGCTATTCAGGAAAATCATACTGAGAATACTGAGATTTCTCTTTTCTATCCCATGTTGCCTGTCCATCTCCATCCTAAACTTCCATAGCAACTATGGGCTCTATGCCCAAGGGCACATCTGAGGTTTCCTTCAAAGGGCTTTTGCAGGGACTGTACAGGTGTCCCCTCGAAAACCAACTGCTTTTCTCCATTGCTTTTACCTGAATATGAGTAAATTCATCTGAAATATAATTGTTACAGGAATGCTATAGGTAAATGTAACTTGTCTTTAGTGCGGAGTCTGAAAGGAGTGGCATGTTGTAATCTCCTTGAAGACAAAGTCTCCCTATTTCAAGAACTAAAAAAATTTGAGCAATATGTAAGTGTCCTAAGAATGGGAGAGGTTTTCCCTCTTGAATAAGCCTAGACCTTGAGGATATATTTGAAGAAGACAGCTCCACAAAATTCTGTTTGAGAAGTTTTTACTCAAGAATCTAAAATATTAATTTGTAAATATGAATTTCAAATGGAAATTTCTGTTTATTTAAGAATCTAAAGTTTTATGTTATGATTATGAAAATCCAGATGCTCATTGAAGATTAAAGTTAAAGATTGGTGCTTGACAGCCCAATGCTAGCAGTGCTTATTCTCTAATGCTGGCAAGCTTACTTTCAAGTAGGGTATGCTTGAGAAATATTTAAAATTTAACACTACCATTTCAACTGAACGTTGTTCACTATAAACTGAAATCTGAACACAATGAAACTACGTGGCAATATTCAGTTATAAGGTGTTTACACAGATGATCCAGAGATATTTCTTTTTATTATTTTTAGATAATGAAATAAAAACATAAATGAAATCTGGTAGAGAACCCAGGAACCCATATATCCACATATTAGTTTGCAAATAGTGGTGTAGACCAGGCTTAGCAAACTTTAAAATAAATAAATAGTAACACATTTTAGTTTGCAGGAATTACAAAAAAAGGTGAAAAGCTGGAATTGGCCTAAGGATGTGAGTTGCTGACCCTTGATGTAGACAATGCATTTGAAGTTTCCATATTTGAATGATTGGTGATCAATACAATGTATGTTGAAAATAGTACTAGTTTTCAAAGGTCAGATGGATTTTGGAAAAAGAGAGGTTATGAGGGAGATATTATGCATAGCAGGAATAAATATATCTGGCACTACAGAGCAAAAAACTTAGTTAAAGAAGAGATTTGTGTTTGGTCAGGGAAGGCATTGAGTCACGATTTTGGGTGTTATCTAAAAGCCTTTTAGGTTTGTTTTGATCAGGGATAAGTCCCTGATGAGAACACCACAGGAGAAGATCAATCTGATGGTGATATACAGGATGAGATGGTTTTTCTGACGGCTGGGAAGTCTTGTAGAAGACTAGTGTAATTACCCAAACATGAGAAATTCATCTAGGAAAGTGGTCCTTGGTAATAAAAATATAGAGGAAGAGATAACAAAGATGTTACCAGTATGAAAATAACTGGCTCAGAGTCTGACCTCTAAGATATCTTAAGGACAGGGAGAGGAAATCCAAACACATTTCTGAGAGTTTGAATTAGTGTACCAAGAAAAATAATGGCATCATTGATGCTGACAGTGAAATCTGAAGGGATGAGCAATTTCAGAGGAAAGATTGTGATTTTAGCCAGACTTACTTTGGTTAATGAGCGTAGGACTTCTAAATGAAAAAGCCCAACTGCCAGTTAACTGTAACAAAGCCAATATTTATCAAGCAGGAAGAAAAAGAAAAACACTTCTCAGAGAGACTACAGGAGTAATTAGACTTGTAGAAGTACTAAAAAAAGATAGTATTCCCAAGATTGAGCAGGAGTGTGAAGGAGATAGAGGTGGTTCGTTGTGTCAAATTTATATCTGCTCAAGCGATATTTTTGGCCCCAGGCTTACAATTCCATTTTGAAGGTGCAAATAGCCATATTCTCACCCTTTGGGAATGTTCAATTTCTATTCAAACAGTAGCACTTTGCTGTGTGAGTGACTGCGTCTCACTGTTTGCTCCTGTGAGATGAAGTCACAACAGAAGGTTAACAAAAGATTTCTCTGGTAGGTGTATATTTCTGCTAGATGAAACATAAGCTTCATAAGCAGAACATTATAATCTTGAGAAGCATTTTGCTCAGGTTCATCTCTTCTCCCATGGGCTGTGAAGATGCGTGCATGAGCCAATTTGCACCCCTTCACAACATTTTCATTCATCTAAAATCACAATACCATTCTTATGTGATTTTTAGGCACCCAAAGGAATTAAGCTCATCACTACTATAATGACAGTAAAGCTCTCTTAAGAAGTTGCTGTGTCGGAAGTTTTCTCAAATGATTCACTTAGATTTTCATGCCTTACCTCCAAGTATGTAATTTCCCATTTCCATTTTTAACATACTTAACATGTATCATACTGATGTTTTTAAAATATTTATATGAAAGGATTATAGTAAGACTCACATAGTTTATAGGAAACAGACTATACTGTATGTTGGCTAACAAATTTTCTGTGTTCACAAATTATACATGTGAAGGCAGGAGTTTAGATTACATGGTTAGCCCCAATGAGGATACATTAAGGGCTTTTATTTCTTGATTAATGCAAGTTGAATGTTTACTGAAGACACCTTCTAATCAGAACACATCTGTCTTTCACACATTTTATCTTGAACACAGATCATTGAAGTATCTACATTTAATTGTCCATAACAATTCAGAACACAGGATTTTTAATGGAGTTGGCAGTTATTTGTGCACATATTAGGCATCCCTTTCTTATTATTTAAATTGCCTTGTTCTGAGAAATAAAAATTAAAATTTCAGAGATCTTTTATTAAAATGTTATTCAAACTTTGTATAAGATAAAAATACTAAGTAAAACAGTTAACATACTGTTTTCATTTGACAGCTTATTATCTCAGTTATCCTTGTCAGCTGGGAATGAATTATTCCTGTAGCTATGTTTAGAATCAGTGGTGAGCAAGGGAGGCTATACCCTCGATTTCCCCACCCACACAGAATAAACAGAAAAATATAAGAGACCAGAAAGCATGACATGTACATGAAATTAATTATATATGTGTATGCATATGTATATGTACCGTGTTTTCCCAAAAATAAGACCTAGCTAGACAATCAACTCTAATGTGTCTTTTGGAGCAAAAATTAATATAAGACCCGGTCTTATTTTACTATAAGTAAAATGCTGTAAGTAAATGTATAGTAAAATAAGACCGGGTCTTATATAATATAATATACCAGTTTTATAATATATATATAAGACCGGGTCTTATATTAATTTTTGCTCCAAAAGACACATGAGAGCTGATTGTCTGGCTAGGTCTTATTTTCGGGGAAACAGGGTATATGTATATGTATACATATATGTGTGTATATATATATAATGTATATTTTTCATATATGTTTTCACAAATGATTCCTTAATTTTTAAGCATGAAAAATAAGTCAATGCTTGATTATTTTTCCCGAAACACTCAAACAATAATATTTTAATTCTATAAATTAAAACAAACACAAAAGCATGAGTTCCTTTTTTATGAAACTGCCCAAGGTTTCTGCTTGTGAATTGTCACCTCATCCTCGCCGTAACCAATTGATATCTGTGACAAATGCTATCGTTAGAAAAAGACCCAGTATCTGAGGAGAAAGCATGTTCATAAAAAGTTGTATTATTAATAATATACTTACCTATAAATATTATTACCCTATACATTGTATCATTTGCTCAATAAACAGACAAAATAGAAATGATTCCAATTTTATCATTCAAGTCCAGAACAAAAACCTGTGCTTTTGTGTAGCAAGCATATCACTAGAGGGAAGGTGATTAAATAGTGATGTGTCCTGGCCCCTGCAAATAAGGAACCTGAGTTTAATTCAAAATCTAAGTAGAAAGCATCTTTCCCCACTGCCTGACACCTCTGTATCAGCACGGAAATGTTCCAAACAGGAAAACACTGATCACCAAGGAGGGTTCAGACACATCCATCTATGTCAAAGAACGACTGCAGAGGCATTGGCTACCTTTATCGAGAGTGAAAAGACAGAATTCAGTGGTATGATGTCCAGAGTAGAACTAAGCAACTCCATGGTGCTGCTGTTTATGCATCTGTTTCATTTGGCCAAGCAGCCTGCGTTGGGGGTGGGGAGCTTGATGCAAGTGCAGGTCCTAGATAACAACCCACAGAGTCCCAGGTTAACGCAAGTTTCTAATGTGACTTCCCCAAAACCCTTATAATAAACAGTCTCCCCTGCCTCCCACAGCCTTCAGCTTGTGCTCTCCTTAGAGTAAGACTGGAGAGCGTACCCAAATCCAGCGCCTTTTGGTTTGAATTGACCAATCCAGCCTAACCTCAGAGAAACCCAAAGCACTCCACTCACAGGTCCTATAAAGGCATGTGCCCAGGTGCTGCCTTTCTGTCTGTACTCTGCCCTGGCCACCCTGTGTGGCTCCTGGCAGCATGCCCTATCCCTCCTCTGGGACCTGTGAGTAATAAACTTCTCTGTTTCAATTCCCTTGTGGCCTTTTGTCAAACCTGGCTCACCATCCTACACTCCACCCCTGGGTTTACTTAACAAATGTTAATTTAAAGTGAAGTTACAAAACAGACTGTGAACAAGGAGAGACCTTACAGCAAATTTGGCTGGTTGAGGGCCCTGTCAGTAGACTTAGTAAGAAAATAACTGATAAAGAGTATCCCTTATCCTTCCTTTTTTGGTCATTGTATACTTTTGTTCATAAATATAAATAATACTAACTATATAATTCTCATATAAATCTAAAACTATATAATATAGACTATATAATTCTCATATAAATCTAATATAGGTTGTGTTATTTCAAACAAACAAGCAAACAAACAAACAAAAACACTTTGTTTTCTGCAGTCTTGAGCTAAAAAAGCCTTCAATATAGTATTATATTTATATTGCTGGACTGAAGGGGATATTTCTTATCACATTCAAGAATGTCATTCACTTTTGGTGGAAATACAAATTGTTTTAAAAAGTATTATGCTACAGATACTGTATTATCCAGCCATTCCATTTCTGGGTATTTATCTGAATAAAATGAAAACATGAATTTGAAAAGATATATGCATCCCTAAATTCAGCAGTATTGCAGCACTATTTACAATAGGCAAGATATGGAAACAACCTCAGTGACCATTGATAGATGAATAGATAAAGAAGCTGTGTTGTGTATGTGTGTATATATCTATATCTGTGTGTGTGTGTGTGTGTATATATATATAATACACACATATATATATACGTGTGTGTATATATATGTGTGTGTATATATATATGTATATATATGCATACACACACACACACACACACACAGGAATATTACTCAGCCATAAAATAGAATGAAATTTTGCCATTTGTGACAATATGGATGGACCTATAGGGTATTATGCAAATGAAATAAGTCAGTCAGAGAAAGACCATAGAATTTCACTTATATGTGGAATCTAAAAAACAAAACAAATGAAGAAACAAAACAAAACAGAAAGAGACTCATAACTACAGGAAACAATCTGGTGGTTACCACATCAGGGAGAGATTGGTAGTGGGCAAAGGAGGTGAAGGGAATTAAGAGGTACAAACCTCTAGTTATAAAATAAATAACTCATGGGGATGTAATGTACAACATAGGAAATATACTCATTAATATTTTGATAACTTTGTATGTTCACAGATGGTAAATAGACTTATTGTAGAGATTATTTTATAATGTATATAAATATCAAATCACTATTATGTACACCTGAAACTAATAGGATATTATATGCTGATTATGCTTCAGTTAAAAAATAGCATTATAGTTTTGGTGTGTAAAAAAAAAAAAAAAAAAAAGAGTCTAGAGAAAATAGACACCAAAATAACTGTGATTATCTTTGCTGAGTGAGATTCAAATAATCTATTATTTTCTTTGTATACTTTGTATAGCTTTCAACTCTTTTATTATGAATGGAAGTAAAGTAGCTAATAACTCAGCTTTGGCCTGAACTGCCAAAATTTGTTTCCCAACTGCAATTTATTAACTGTGCTGAAGTTAATCTCTTTATGTTAAGATTCCTCATTTGAAATGGATTTGTTGTGAAGCCAAGGTTTAAACACTCTTAAGCAAGGAAAGTTCAACAATATTACTATTAATTTGTTATTAATTAAAATTTATTTTGCAATGAAGGAAAAAAGAGGGATTTTTCTTTTCTTTTTCTCCTTCTCCTTCTCCTCCTTCTTCTTTTTTGCAATTTTTGGAAACCCTGAGAAGTAAGAAATAAATTTCATGATACTTTTTTCTTTTCCTTTTTTTAAGTTTAAGGTATATAATATGCTGATTTGATACACTTATATATTGCAAAATGTTTACCAGCATCGCATTAGCTAATACCTCTGTCAGGTCATATATTTACCATTTCTCTTTTTGTGTGTGTGGTGAGACCATTTAATATCTCTCTTAAGCAACTTTCAAGTGTGTAATACAGTATTATTAACTATAATGCAATGCTGTTCATGAGATCCCCGGAATTTACTCATTTTATAATTAGTTTATACTTTTTGACCAATACTTCCTCTTTTCCCTCAACTCTCAGCCTCCTAGTAATCACCATTCTACTCTGTTTCTATGAGTTTTGCTTCAGTGTTTGCTTTTTTTTTTCAAACTGGATTTATTTCACCAGCTGATTCCATGATTTATTATAAAGTTGCAATAATCAAAACAGTGTAGTATTGGCTCAAAGAAAGACAAATAAGTAGATGGAATAGAGTAGAGATTCCAGAAGTGAACTTACACTTATATTTGGATAACTGATTTTGTCAAAGTGGAAAATGCTTTTGGCATTAACATTCTGGGGTTGACTTTAAAATTAAGAGACAGCCTACTTAATTCGTTCATTGGAATGGAAGGCTACTTTTCCTAAATTGTTTTGTTTTAACCAAATGCATACCTACCTATTAGTGCTACTCTCTCTGATAATACGCTTGAGTATTACAGATAGTCCATAATATTTATACATAGCAGGCTACAAATCATGTGCTTTTAACTCCAGATGATTGACTAAAACAAACAAACAAAACCTTACATAGAAAGAAAATAATGTTAGGAAACCAAAGTATAGTGAAATGCGAAGATAATTACTTTACCAGCTATGTGACCATGAAGACATTATTATTCTTACTGAATCTACAATTTTTTGTCAATAAAGTTGGGATATAAAAGGCTAACCAAAGATAGATTTGGTTCAGGTGATAGAGTAGACAATATCAAACTAAAATGCCAACAGATAATTATTATAAACTTTGGAAAATGTATATACACAGTATATGTACACACACACACACACACGCACGCACACACACACACACACTATTTCAAGGTATGGGACTAAAGCAGAAAAAAATGATGGGGATTTGACACAAAAACAGGCGAAAGCTTACTGAGAGTACTTCGTTGTGAGGTCTATATTGATGTAGCTTTCTGTTTATGGTGGCTAGAACTCAAGCAGAAATCTACCACCGTTATCCACTTGAGGAGTCAGAGGATGTAGTGTTGGGCTTCCAGACCTGCTAGAAAATTAAGCATGAAAATGAAACCAAGTGCAAAGAACTACATATAGTATGATGCTATTTATAAGAAATGTACATAAAAGGGAAATCTTTAAAGACAGGAAGCAGATTTGTTGTGCTTTGATTTGGAGGTAGGAATGGAGATCACCTGCAGATAGGTATCAGTTTGAAATGATAGAAATGTTTTAAAACTAGCTTTCGAATTTTATACGTTTATTTAAAAGCATTGAATTATATACCTACAAATGATGAACTTTATTTTATATGAATTATACCATAACAGTTAAAAGCAATAAAAGTATAAAACAAAAAATTACAATGCCTGAAAAAAAATCAGATATGTTTAATTGGAAATAGCAGTAAAGAAGAGTCAGGTAAATCAAAGTCAGATAAACAGAAATCATCTAATATGAAGAATAAAGAAAAAATTCAATAAAGCCTCAGGTACTTATAGAAGAATTACACCAAGCAGTCTGACGTACGAAGGTCTGACAATTAAGTTCATGAACCCATCCTAGAAAAAGTGCTACCTCATTGCTGAATATCACTACAGTCACCTTGAAAGTCCTCCCCTTGGGAAGCTATGCCCCATGCCAGTGCCTAGTCCACCCTTCAAAGCAATGTCGGAACTCTTTTTCTGGAATGACCGTCATAGCTGTTGTCGCCATATTACCCTTGATGTCCTGCATGTCATCAAAGGTCTTCCTTTCAATATTTTCTTTATCTTCAGGAAAGAAAGAAGTCATTGGGAGCCAGATCAGGTGAGTGGGGAGGGTGTTCCAATACAGTTATTTGTTTACTGGCTAAAAACTCCCTCACAGGCAGTGCCGTGTGAGCTGATGCATTGTCATGATGCAAGAGCCATGAATTGTTGGTGAAAAGTTCAGGTGGTCTAACTTTTTCACGCAGCCTTTTCAGCACTTCCAAATAGTGAACTTGGTTAACTGCCCAATTGGTACAAGTTCATAATGAATAATCCCCTCTGATATCAAAAAGGTTAACAACATCATTGCAACAAGTTCATGAATTTGATTGTCAGACTTCATATGTGTAAACAGAATTCCAGATGGAGAGAGATTGGGGCAAAAAAATACATATATATTTGAAGATATCTCTGGAAATCCTTCAATTTGTGAAAGAAATGCACGTATAGATTGAAGAAGCTCAGACAATCCCAAACAGAATAAATGCAAAAATGTCACATCTAGACACGTCATATTCAAACTGCTGAAAATTAAAGTTACTGAGAAAACTTGAAAGTAGCAGAGAGAAAATAAAACACACATAAGAAAAACATTAATATGTGAGACTACTAATATCTCATTTGAATCAAAGGACAAAAAATGGAACATGTCTAAAATGTTAAAAGAAATTAACACGTACTTCTGTAGTGAAAATAGTTTTCTAAAATGAAGACAAAGACATTTTCAACTAAATGAAAGATGACAAAATCCATCACTACCAGATCTACCCTAGGAAATGCTAAAGGAAGATATTCAAGATGAGGGGAATGATACCAGATGAAAACTTAGATATAAACAAAGAGGAATACTGGAAATCCTATATTTGGGGTTAAATATTATTTTGCTTAATTTTCTGAAAATATAATCAATTTAAAGCAAAGTTAATAACCAGTAAAATGTTTGTAAAATTTTCTGGCAAAGGACTTCTATCCAGTTTATATAAAGAACTCAGTCAAATTATAGTTGAAAATACCAACTACCCAATTAAAAGACTTGAACAAACACTTTACCAAGGAAAATGAGCATGGGAAAGGAGCTCAATGTAGCGTTTCACTAAGGAAATGCAAATTCAAACAACAATGATATGTCACTACACTCTTGAGGATGACTGAATTTTAAAAATGATTAAAAAATAAATGTTTTGATGGTGTGGATCAACTGGGAACTCTAATTGCTGGTGGAAATACAAAATGGAAACCTGTTTGATATTCTCTCGTTAAGGTAAACATGTACCTGCTCTACAATATGCCACCGTGTTTCCCCGAAAATAAGACCTAGCCAGACCATCAGCTCTAATGCGTCTTTTGGAGCAAAAATTAATGTAAGACCTGGTCTTATTTTAATATAATATAAGACCAGGTCTTTAGTATAATATAATATAATATAATATAATATAATATAATATAATATAATATAATATAATATAATATAATATAATATAATACCAAGTCTTATGCACTTTCTCTGAGCCCCATTGAAGCACTTTTTGCTCCAAAAGACACATTAGAGCTGATGGTCCGGCTAGGTCTTATTTTTGGGGAAATACGGTACTTCCACTTCTTGATATATAACGAAAATAAATGAATGTGCACATTCCACCAATCATATATGAAGAAGTTTGGGGCATCTTTATTTATAAAGCTACAAACTGGGGTGGGTGTGAAGAGAATAAGTTATTTATATATAGGAAAATGGATAAACATATAAAAGTGGTATAAACTAAGCAACAAAAATGATTACTAGTACACGCAACAACATGGATTAATCTTACAATTAGCATATTGTATAAATGTATCAAGACAGAAGTAATATGTGCCTCATGATTCAATATATATAAAGTTCTAGAAGAGGCAAAAAAAATCTATGATGATAGGAATCAAAACTATGGCTACCTCTGTGGGAAGAGATTGACTCACAAAGACAGTAAGAACACTCTCTGGGGTGTAGAAATTCTGTTTTGAGTGTTGTGCACACAGTTGTCTAGATCTGTCAAAACTAAACAAGTGAACACTTTGGATCTCTGCATTTTGCTGAGTGTACATTAAATCTGAATAAATCTTTTTTTTTTTTTTTACTCTGAAAATTCTAACTTGATGTATTAGATATGTTGACTCCTCATTGTTACTGGAGCAGAATCATAATTTTGTCCATCTACCTCAAGTAGTTTAGTCTCTTGAAACTAATGCACAATAATCGTATTTTAAAAAGATTCAGCTATAAACAGAATCACAAAATACTGATTTGGAATGAGCAATATAACTGTGAAGTCCATGGTGACTTTCCATTCTCTGTAAGAGAATGGAAGCCAATTTCCAACCAGGATTTAGTTGGGTGAGTACAGAATCAGTTCAAGGATAATTAGTTTTATAATTGCAATGACTGGTGTCATCAAGCTGGGATAGCCTGAGGCAGCAGTCTCCCTTTTGGGCCATGTGGACCTTTTCCCAGACTAAATAGATGTGAAGTCACATAGTCAAGAGTCCAGCCTTCTGAATGCACTTTCTCTGAGCCCCATTGAAACACTGTTTTTCTGTTAACACAGTCTTTCACTGAAGAATAGTGAAATCAATGACAATTAAGTTTTATTCAAAATCACCTTCTCATTCTGTTCTACTAGGACTTCTGCTAGGTCATTTTGTTTAAACTTTGATATTTCTATATTTAGTTACTGATTTAGTTACAGTTACTGATGAAGAAATTTATATGTGTCTCTTAATATTTTAACACTTAAATAATCAATTCTTAGGGGGTGGTCTCTGATAAATCTTTTTATGTTCGTGATGAAACGGGATTTGTGATATGGTTGATTGTACAAAATAATTATATTGTAATGGTCTATGCATAGTCACATCATAATATTAAAGGCTATTTTTAATGCCAAAAAAGTGTTCTATAGGCTTTCAGAGTTTTATCTCTGAACTTCACTCTACCCCTCATCCACTCTTTGATTCTTACTCTATCCCTGACTCATTCTTAAGATTTTCTCCATTTTAACCCATCTGTGAATCTGAACTGTCATGTATTGTTTGACTAATTCCTGAGTTTTAGGTCATTCTGAGCACAGCTAGATATAGTGACAGGGTGAAATTCAGACACAGGGTGGAAATATACACTTTTCATGTTAGCTACATTAAAAATGGCCAAAAGGTTAGTTTTCTTAATTTACCTCATCAAAATTATCCCATTAGAATTATCCTATAAAACAGTTAAGTGAACTTAATTCTTGTATCAAAATAGCTGGTGAAAATAAGTGTCAGAAGATGCTTTTTTTCTAAATGTTATATACCAATTTATCATAGATTTCATCTTTGTGGGGAAGGTTCATTGATGGATTAACTAACTGAATAATTCATTAAGTCTCATGTTTTATATGTGAAGGTGATCTCATTTAAATTCTTTTCACCATTTGATTACCAAAGTAGACTTATTAGTGTGTATACTTTATTTTTCTTCAATCTTCCATTCATACCCTGACTGAAGTAGTGATTTGAGTCAAATGGAATGATTACCTAAAGTCATATATTTTTAACATGGGATTGGTATTACAGACTTAATTTTAATGATTTTTATTTATTCATTTTGTTTCATTGGTAATAGCAAAGTTCATAAATATACAAGTGTCTTGTGGCTAGCATGTCGTAGGTTCTCAGTAAATATTTTCTGGAATGAATGAATGAGTGTTTCTTTCCTCAGGGTTTCTATTTTCCTTGTATGTTACATGTTATATCTTATGTTTGGTTATGTTTAAGATTTGACAAATATTAAACAATAACAATTGACTGTCATTTTAAAGTAATAAACTTGTCCCTATAATTAGAATAATGTATCCTTTAAGGAGAAGACAGTTCTTTTAGGAGAGAACTCAATTCTACGACACAGCAAAGGATTGCCTATATGAGATCTGTTGCATCTCTGAATTCCTGAGAGAGTTTGGCAGTTGTTTTTTAACAAATGTCTATGGAGGCACAGAAGATGGTGTGGCCCTACACACCGTGGAACAAGCCCCCAGATCCTGGTGATGGAGGAAATCTTATTCAACATTGAATTAGTGTAAATATTACAATGTATCCCATTTTCACCAATGCAAGTAGGAGAGAGGAGATACATGCTTAAGTAAACATCCATATGTATACATATAAATAATTAAATTCTAGTTGATGGGCTTATTTTCTTTATTCCACAGTTATTTGGAAATTCTGACAACCTCTTAATTGTTTTACATTTTCACCAAAAATATTCACTTGTTTTCAAATGGTGAAAAAAAGAATTGTTTTCATGTTTTGAGCCACCACTAAAATAAATTAAAAACTTTAAGGCACCTCCAAAATTTAGACAGACTCTGTGATTAAAAATATATAATATTCTGCATATCTGTGGTTGAATATGATCACCAAAATGTCTCTTACGTACACACTTTACTGTTTTCTAATTTAATGAAATTACTATTTCTAAAATCAAAGGAAATAAATTATTTGATTATTTAATTATTCAATAGATTTCTTCTCCACTGATGGAAAAATATAGTCATACAACAAATACTTGAAATTATATAGAACATTAGTGTATTTGCATCTAAAACGTAGTAGCTTCATATAGCTACATTTATATACTCAATAAAGATCACTTTATGAAAAATTGTTTAACTTTTATATTTAGATTTAGACTGCAGTCAAATTATTCCTTTTTTCTTTCTTTATGCCAGACGTTGCCTAAATAAGTCTTTAGAAACAAAGCCCAAACATAATATCAGAAACATAAAGAAGTTTATTCATATATATGAATAATAATTTTGTATTTTTAGTATCAGGCCTTATGTTTAAATGTTTTATTGAACTGATAAAAAACATGTTTATAAATTAAACCAAAAGTTATACATTACACCTCCCAGAACAGTGCTGTTCTTGTTGAATAATACATGTGTGAGTATAGCATGGTTCGTGTGAAGAATAAGTATGTAAGATTTCTCCTGTTGGCTAGGGCAGATCAGGTTGTATCAAACCAACTCTCCTGCTGAGAAAAACTAGAAAAATGAATAAAATATTTTTGAAAATCAATTTAAAAACATCAGAAAACAATCAAGTCAGCCAAACCTTTAGAGGTCAATATCTTAGATAAGAGACAAAAAAGATGTGAGTTTGATACTGGTACTTGCTCTTACTTTGGAGTTATCTGCCTGTTTATAAGTAGCAGCCAGATTTTAAGCTTCCACCAGCTCTATCCTTGATTATATAATGATGATCTGTCCTTAGTCTAAAGCAGCAGAATAAATGCTGAGAAGCTGAAAGAAGTATTTAGTACTATCACGGGGAAATAAGGAGGATGGTAAGCTGTGGAACACACTCTAGGATTTCAGTTGAGATCCCCAAATGAAATAGACAGAAAGATTATAGAATTGTTTTCATGAAGACTGGAATTTAGCCTCAAAACAGTTCAGTCTCTGATAGGATTAAAGCAATCTTCCCTTAATCTAACTGTTAGGATCAAAGGCATAAAACAAACAAACACACAGACAACAAACAATCCCCAGCCCTCAAAAATAACCTGTGTAATTTTACATATACAATGTTTGGCATAAAAAAAAAAAAAAAAAGAAAAGAAAAAAGAAAACTAGTTGAAAAACCAGACAAAAGAAATAGACCTACAGAAAAAGTAGTGGGGATAACAGTCATAGATTTTTAAATAATTTCAATTTACATACATGAAAATATATGGAAAAATAGGGAAATTCATCAGGAAATTAGAATTTATAAAAAACAGTTCAAAAATAGCTTTAGCATTAGAAAGCAATATTATCTAGGATTAAGAATAACAACTTGATAGACTGGTTAATAGTACCTTTACACAGTCTAATTGAGAATTATGAACTGAAAGATAAATCAATGAAAATAACCAAAATGAAGAAAATAGATTAGAATGTTTGCAAACTATAGAAAAAAAGGGTAAGACATATGAAATATGAAAAAAAATCTAAAATATTTATAGAGTTACAAAGGGAGAAGAGAAAGGTAATTTGGCAGAAACAATATTTGATGAAAAAAGTACCCAAATTTCCCCAAATGATATAAGATACCAAGCAAGAGATCAAAGATAGCACTACAATCTTCATGCTGGTTTTACAACTACTTTGTTGAACTTTTTGGCAGTGTCTATTAAGCATAAACTTATGTTTAAGCATTAAGCAATTTCACTCCTAAGTACAAAAACACAGAAATGTTTATATTTATACATCAGAAGAGATGTTAAAATATGTCTGTAGCAAAACTATTTGAAATAATCTCAAATAGGAAATGACAAAATTATTCAAAATAAAATAGTGGATAACTAAACTGTAGTGTTCATACAATGGATATAGAAATGAAAAAGAACAAGTGACAGCTCCCTGCAACAACGTGGCTTGATGTTATAATCATTTGCATAGTTTATAGTCACACATAAACGATACATGTTGTAAAAGCACATTTGAATAATGTTCAGAAACAGGGTGATATTCAGAAAAGTTACCTCTAAAGAGGAGGGTTGTTTCTGGGAGAGGCTTGAGGGGATCTTCTGAAAGGTGGGTAGTGTTCTAGTTCTTGTTTTGGATTTTGTCCCTGGATGTGTGAACTTCATAAAAAAAATTAATAGACATGTAAACTCATTGTTTGACATTTTTTTACTGTAAATTATATTTTAGAGGGATAAATATAATGTTTGGAGAAAGATTATGAAATATGATGGACTTATCAAAAAAATTAGAGGCAATCCTGCCACATTTTCATATTTATGGGACTAGTTATAGAATATTTTTTTGCTGAAGAGAGGCAGACAATCCTCACTTTTATCTTAAGGAAATCACTTATTGTTAGCCAATCAGAAAGCTCGCAGTTTCAAAGCACTTGTGGTCTTTGTAGACTGATGAACCAGAAAAGTCTCCCTCTTCCTATTTGATCAGGTAATGGTTTATATTGCCAAGTCCTTGTAGCAACTTGCCAGTTCATGTGATGTGCATCCCTGCTCTCTTTGCACAGTTTGATTGGGTGCCATTCACCTTGTGTTCTACATGGATGGTGGCTTCACAAACTATGCAAATGTGGTAGTGATTGTAAATCAAAATTATTTGTGTGACTGTATAACCTTATATGTTGCCACATGGAAGGCAGACCTTGATGCAGGTTTTGTAGCAATTGATTGACTCTGTGCAGTAATACTGAAGAAATAAAATCTAACTGTCAGTGTGAGGCAATCATTTCTTCCATTACAGTGAACATAGATTGTACATACATTTAAAACATATATTATCTAAACAAAAATAACATTAACCTTTCTCTAAGTTATTCAATGACTATACATATATGATATATAAAGATAATTATCATGGAATTATTTACAAATATATGACATGTATCTTAATGTTTACACTTAACACATTCTTTTACACTTTTATGTATTTTTCACTGCTTATTACACCATCAGGATGTGGGCAAATTCCAAAATCCAGATTTCAAATATGTACTCGAAGTCATGAAGAGAGAGGACACAGTCTCCAAGTAACAGTCATTTATTTGAAATGGTACTTGTTCAACATATGAGTATTTTTATTTGGCCATGTCAGGTGAATAGCAAAGAGACAGCTGATGGTCAGTGACTATAGAGCCATAATACTATGCTAGAATGGTCAACTAAAGTATTAATAAATAATTTGTCTAACGTGTAATTCTTCTTTTCTTCACCTTCGAACATCAGCTGCCTTTGCTATTTAGGGTAAGCAGAGAAGTTTTGGTCTTAAGTCTTTTGATTTGTGAACTTGGAAATTGTCTCAGCACTGTGCGCTCTTTTTCTACTGTGCCTACTTTGGCCATGGGTCGTTCGCCATTGTACAACTGGCATGCTGTTCATTCAAGTAAACTTTCCTGAGAGTCTGTAAAAAGAAAATCTAAGGGATTAGAGGCCTTCATCAAAAGGTTTCCACCTGAGCACACATTCAATTTCTCAACTGTTCTGATAAGGTACAGCCTTTCTTTTCTCAACCAAACCACATAATGCTCTTGTACTAATTGCCACCCCAATTATAGAAATGCAAATCTTATTCTGTTCCTTCAGCAGTACATTTTTCCAACATTGAGACACTTGGGATTAAGCCAATACCTGGGCTTTGAGGAGGATGATCAATGATACCTCCATTCCTAAGTGCCATGTCTGGGGAGGGGAGTGCCCTCCAGTGCTCCATTCGATGGGCCCGTATCGGGCTTCCATGGCCAGTCTCTTTTCCATGATTCCTGCTCACTGTCTCACAGTAAGCCATTCACAATTCAGAAACTAGTGCAGGCAGTGAATCTTATAGCAGCTTTCCCCCTGCATTGTTTCCTTTTTTGTTCTCATTGGCATTGTATATAATTGAAAGACTCAAGAGAAAAAAAAGAATCTTTGCCAAAATGAGTTGTTTTGACTAAAATGAGTTTTTTAAAACATTCATTGGGAAGTCAATGATCCTAATCGAAAGACAACAAAGCCTGGTTTTTGGTACAGAATGTCTACACAAGGAAGTAGGAAAGAAAGAAACTTTATTCTGACTGTAATATGGCTTTCGGATTGTAAGCAAGTCAAAGAAATATTTCCTTTTTCAAAATGGGTTTGAATTCCACTGTTAGTGTCCTATTAGCAATGTTCCGTGTCTAACAAGGGTAAAATGTGTGTGTGTGTGTGTGTGTGTGTGTGTGTGTGTGTGTGTGTGTGTGTGTGAAAAGATGCAATAAGACAGGTACCTCAGACTAGCAGCCATCTTTACCTATGACAGAGATGGAGTGCTTCCCGGTGTGATCTGAGCAACCTGCCCGGCAGTGTTGGACCAGCTTAGATGGGTAGGAAATGAGTAGCAACTATTTTGTCATCATCTCAGTAAAATTTCTAGAAGGAAAGCATAAGATTTTATAGAACCTTCCATCCTCCAAAGTGCATAAGAGACCATCCTACATATAACAGACTCTGAATAATGTTTATGGAATGACTAATAAATGGGAACATCTTTGTTCCATATATAGTGTTTTCTGTTTTCAAAAGAAGCTATCTCTAAAATTTAAAAAAGTTCTCCCATCGAAATGTTTCTTCAGACTGTATCAAAACAATGCAAATAAAAATGCAAATCTGTAAATGTGATAATAGGACACAAGATGATAGTTTAGAATACAGTGAGAGTAATGTATATAATTACCATTTAAACAATAAAATTGTACTGGGTAAGTTACAAATTGTATTGGAGGGGAGAAAATGGCATCTCTGAAAGAAAATGTATTCTCTCTAATCTAACATTCAGAAACTTGTGATGTTCTATCCTCTCTGTAAGCTAAATTTACTGAGCCTTCTTTCACTCAACAAATATGTACAACTGGGAATCTTTTGTTTTCTGTGTTTGTGAGGATTGATGATTTGTTTGCAAGTAACATCTAGCTGAGTATATCATTATCACAAAGTTTCAGACATTTAATGAAATGTCTGAAAGAGAAAATCACATAACTTACAAGCACATATGTGTATATATATATATATATATATATATATATATATATGACATATATATGTAATAAAAGGCAAATTAAGTGATCAAAATGTTATCATTCCTCCTTTCTCTGCCTCTCAAAAATGTTTCACAAAGATTTCTTTGGACATGAATTTAACCTAACACTTTTCTTTCTTTAATTCACAATCTATAATTAGCTTCCATCTTCTAAGGAAAAAAGGAGAACTCTGTAGCCTGTAAGTTCCCAATTATATGCATTAATGGAATGGCTAGGGGAGAATCCTCATTTGCTAAAAAGAAATAACTTTTAAGTCACATAAGTGGTAATACTGAATCAGTATTTCATAAAAGATTATTAATATGAGAATATCATGAAATTTTGAACTCCTTAATGTTCTTTTTATAAAATTAAATAAAGGAAACACAACACAACACACATTATATCCCTCAAAGTCACCATTATAGAGTTTTCCTGAATTTATTCCAGTGTATGAAGTTGCCTAAATGATACACTTATTTGCCCAAATCAACATACTTACTTTTGACTCATCAGTGGACTTTGTAAATCCTTTAGAGATTTGTACCTAGACCTGGGAATATTTCACTTTAGTATTTAATTTTTTCCCCTTTTATGGTAAGAAATTATAAAAGAACAATTTTCATAAAGGGCAAAAACCAATTACTAAGTATGAGCCATAACTAAATGTGCAATTTATTCAAAATTAAAATGGTTTATATGAAAGCAAAAATGATGATGCATTATGATTCTATAATTATGTTACATACACCCTCATACATACACTCAGTGCTAAGACTTCCAGCCAGAAGAAATGAAGGCTATATAAAAGAAACAGCACTCTAAAATGTCAGCATGATAAGAAATGGAAGCAAAACAATTTGAATTTCAGATAACACTAGATATAAAATATGATCTTGAACTAATTTAAATCTATATTTTTTCCAAATACATGATTGGTGAGGAAAGACTGATCTATGCTAGTCTAGTTTAAAAAAGAAACAAAACAAAACAAAACAAAAAACCCTCTTATACCCACAGATAGCTTTCCCTTTTTCTTCTTTCATCAAAATTCAGTTAAGAGGAACAAACACTTCAGGATTCAGCTAATTTATGCGTTGCCCCCCCAGATTAGTCTAGACTAAAATAGATCATTTTGATTGCTTTCTAGAAAAGCAGACTTAAAAAATAAACTATCCCTGAGAATTCATTAGAAATTTAGGATGGATAGATTCAAGTGCCTCACCAGGCAGTTGTGATACTTAAAGAGTTCTAAATTCTCCAAGGGTCTAAAGAGTAATTTAGTTTCAGAGCACTCCAAAATTACACACGTTCTTTGACCTTTATTTCATGGTACCCCCAAAATAGGATTTGGTTCAGATTTGAGTCTAGGAGTAGATCATACAGTGTGATGAGCTCAACTTAACTTTTGACTCCAGTTGACTCCTTGTCCATCCTTGAGAGATGGATACTCTGAGGAGACATGCATGATAACAGCATCCTTTCTTTCTTCTTGACAGTGATATTGATACTTCGGAATCACTGGAGCCATACAAAACACTAGTAACCAGAAACATTTATCTCTGGGAAATGTCGTCTATTTACATTACATTCTATGTATACAATGTCTGTAAAGCTGCTTGATATCCCAGGCATGTCTCTATAAATGGTTTGCTTTTGGGTTAATGTTACTAATAACTACTATGCATTGACCACTTACTATGAACCAGGTACTGCTCTAAGGTACTGCTCTGTGATTAATAATCACAGATATACTATGTAGTCCCACTATTACCACTTTACAGATATGAATGGTAGGCAAAGAGAAGTTAGGTGACTAGAGATAGTGAATAACTACCCAACTTTGATCTATGCTACACTTACCTACTAATAAGGAGAAGACTGTTCATTTGAGCCCAAATGTACAAGCATCAAAATCCATGCCATCAACTACACTGCTTACTGCTTCTCAAATGTGGCTACTGGTATACATGACAACTTTGGAGACAACATTGCAAAACATAGAACTAATACAGTTCTGTAGCACTGAACCCTTCTGAGACACATCACTTTTAAAGCACGTCCTCTTTAGGCTCTCTTCAATGCTTTTACATACGAGTATAACATGGATTATTCTAGTTCTAGTGAAATACTTTGACTACTTGTCCGGATTGTTACTAATCATTCCTTTACTGGTTGATTTCTAGGTAAATCTGTCATCTCATTTTAAAAGGTGGGAAGGTGCTGTATAAACTTTATTTTAGCATAATTTGGGCTTTTATAGTCTCTGCTGTTATATACCTCTAGTAGCATGTTTTGTTGTTGACTGAGATGTGTATCGTTCATGCAGTTTTTATTAATGATGTTGTACTATCTTACAATGACTCTGTAAAATGAGTTTTATCACTATTGTACAGATGAGAAAAATGTATATCATAAGGTTGATAGTTTACCCAAAGTCACACGCAGCCACTAACAAGAGCATAGGTAATATATGAACAAAGCTCTGAAGGACATGATGGTGTAATCTAAGCAGAAATGTGAAAGATGAACTTTCAAGATAGACGGACCAGGAAACAAAGATGAGAATTTGTTGGGCCCGAACTAGGGATAGAGGGAATCTAAAGTGCTAGTTATTTAATGAGCAAAGGAAAATGTAAGGGGTGATGCATTCAGATAGTAAACTTTATCCTGCAGCCAATTGGAAGAAAACATAGTTTTTACATTTGAGCCAAATGGCATGCCATTGACAGTTTGGAGTAGGGGAGTGCCATGATCTGCTTTGAATTTTAAAAGGATCTTTCTGGCTGTTGTGTTAACACAGTGCTGATATATTAAGTGCGGAGAGTTAAAGAAAAAGAGGAGTTGGATGAATCAAAGGTTTTTTGCTTCAGCAATGACAAAATGGATTTTCTATTTACTGAGTTCAGGAAACCTCAGTAGAAACGTGTTTGGGGGAAGACCAGGTGTTTTGTATTGAGTGTTTATCAGTCATTAAAATAGATGAGTAAAAAATTGGTATAAGAATCTGGATTACAAGGTAGATATGCAAGATTAAAATTTCAATTTCTCAGTCATAGGCATACAGATAGTATTTAAAACTAGGAGACTGAATGAGATTTCCAAAGGGGTAGTGTAGATAGACAAGAAAGTTCTGAGGCCTGAGCAGTAAGGAGTTTAAATGGCTAGAAATCAGGGGTATGCAGATAAACCAACAAAATCAGAATAAACCAAAAGAAGTGGTCAGTTATATAGGAAGAAAATCAGGAGGGAACAGTGCCCTGGAATCCAGGAAGCAAATATTTGAGAAGGGCCTGAAAAACCATGACAGATGTCTCTACTAGTTCAAAATGAGAACTGAGTATTGACTATCTGTTTTTTAGTAACAGGAAGCAATTTGATAACATGGGGACATTTTGGGGAAGTGGTGGAGGCAATTCCTGATTAGCGTGGATTCTCAAGAGAGAACAAGAAGAAACAAATTACAGATTAATATAGACCTTTGAGTCTTAACCGAGGTTTGTTCTTGGTTTTCAGACTTCACTCTGTTGTTACTCATATGACTGGCTCTTCCATTTTATGGGTAAAATTTTGAACTATGATATATACATATTGCATTAACATAAAATGGATAGAAGTTTCCTAAGTACTTTTTCTAAATATTCGAAATATAGAGGTTTTACAAATATTTATTTGTATGATACCAATTAGAACCATAGTGCTTGTGATATCACAAGTTTGTTTTCTAATAATCACTGGTATTATAAATGAGAATCTATCTCAAACGTTTTTGATATTGGGACTCAGACAGCTGAGAGGTAAATTAATTGAACTGAGATTTTTTTATATACTAAGATTAAGAGGAATGAGTTATTTTCCCTTAACCTTTTACTTAATTTTCTTTTGTTCAAATAACTGCCTGTCAAAAAAAAAAACGAAACAAAAAAACCCCAACAAAACTCATTGCTGATATTCTGTAGATTATATCTGTTGGTTTTCTGGATTAGATTGCAAGCATTCACTTATTATATACCAAATAAATTATATAGCTTGTCCTCAGATACGACAGTTTCAATGAACCTGAGAACTTATTTAGAAAATGATATTTATCATGTAACAATCTCCAAAAGTATGAAAATCATCTTTATTTAATAAAAGCATAAATATTTTCAATATAAGGATCCTTCTATATGAGAAAGTATTGCTATATTTTCCCTGTTTATAGGTAAATTGTGTGTGTATAAATTGTGGATCACATTTATCTTTTGAAACTTATGACTGAAAAATGTAAGAAAAATAAATGACATTTGAAAACACTTTAAAGTTCTTTCACAATCCAGTACTTCACAGTGTTTATCTTTCTTTTGCACCAACTGCTTTTTAACTTGTATTTCTCTATAAATAGCATTTTTGTTTAAAACTGTTTTTTCTCTCCTCTTACTTTATTTCCTCCCCTATTGTATTTTTTCTGTTACTTTTGCTCTTCACAAGAACCACATTTTTTCTGTCAAAAGTAACACAGCATCGTCCTAATAAAGTGTTGCCCTTTGAAAAGAGTGGTAATAACTTTGATCACTGTATTTGTATAATTGAAGTGCAGGCCTTTGCTTTAGAAGAGTTCATTTCTAGCTTTGAATCTGGGAGGGCATGATGTATTTACAGAGATGAGCACTCTGTTGGAAAGTCCCTGGTCTCTTTTGGTGTCTCATCTATCTATGTCCCCAGACTGCTCATCCAATGTTCCAATGACAATGATTAGCGGGACCCCCCACGAGTTGCAGATGGAATGAGGCAGAGCGATAAGGCAAGCTGCCTTTCAGATCAGCAGAGAGAAAGGCCTTCTTCACAGGAAGCCCAAGAGGAAGCCGTTTAAACAAGTGTGCAGAAAATATTGGGGTAATTACCCAGCACCAGGAGGGGGTCTCAGCATTGAAAATGGATTCAAAAATTCATTCAGCAGATTAATTGATGTTGTCCCTGCAGCTTGTGTTTGGAAGTAATTCCCATGGAAATTCAGAACTGAGACTGAGGAAGTATATTATAAAAATATATTTTCATTATAGCATACATATATACTAATGCTTGAACTACATTTATTTCTGCCAGAGAAGCTCTTATGCTTTAGATCACTCAGAATTTCAGTTTTGCTCTCTAAAGTAAGACTCTTACACCTACAAAAGCCAGACAAACCTTTATGTGCAGGTAAATTATAAGAAGCTTCTTGAAGTACTATCATTATTGGAAATATTCAGGCACATTTTCTGTGACTTCAGTTCTTTTTTTATATAACGGCCTCGATCACTATTCTGACGTCTGATGCATCTAAAAGAAAATCTGCTGTGTGTGTATTTGAGCAGGAAGTGTCCTAAAGGAGCAGGACTGGTATCCTTCAGTCCCCCTTGGTTACTGTATTGGAGCATCAGTGTCATGAGAGATTTGTTTCTGGGGAAAAGCAAATCAACCTTTGCCTCCTTATTTCCTAACCAGCTGGCAAATAAAGGACCTTGAAAGCAAAAGTACAGAGAAAGCCACTTATCAAGTGTACCAGTTTGAAGAAGATGTCAAAAACCAAAAGTATGTTTGTGTGTGTGCACGCGCGCTGTGCACATATGTATATGATACAGCGTTTATGGGACACAGACTTAGTCTTAAAACGGGAATATGGATCTATTTTTGAAAATATGAATCTATTATCTTGAAAAATGGGAAGGAAAAACTGTTAAAATGTTGTTGCTGCATTATTTTCTTTCACACCCCTGGGAAAATCTGTTTACTATGTCCAGTTTAATTGGAAATTGACTTGGAATAAATTAATCTGAGTATTCTCACTGCAGATGTCTGCTCATGCACATAATGATTTTAGGAGCACTTGGGGATTTGAGAGCATGGACATCTATTCATTTGAAATGGGATGGTTTACCTTTCTGATGTGGAATGCGTATTCTGTTCCCTCCACCTTGAATGTGCTTCCTCTTTCTTTGTGTACCTGGCATACAACATCCATGAAGCTAGGGCAATATTATGACTTCCATGGGCCCCTCCATTTATAGAAATATATTAACATTTATGGTTCGCAGTCACACTGGTGTAAAGATGAATGTATTGATGTTACATATTAAAACATTTTCTTGTACCTAAAATTTTATTCTTTTCTTCTCACTTAAAGAAAATTAAGATTTATTTTGGTCCCGAATATATTGTGGCTCCTAGGCAATATACCTGTTGTTCTAATGGATTAGTAAGTCCTGCATGTGTCAAGTCCACGGTAAAATGTTGACAGTGCTGTGTAAGTTACCTGTGGCAGAACTGCTGAAAGCCTCACAACAACAATTCCCTTCCTTTCCTGGCTAACAGATCTGGATTCTGTTTAGAGTTCAGGCAATAAAAGACCCAAGACATAGAGTACTCCTCAGTACAAAAGCACAGACCATGACTGGCCAATGGCATTGTGGAAAATATATTCCCTTTGTCAGTGTAGGGTTTTAGGTGTGATCCATCTTTTGATCATAAGGGAGACAATGGAAGGAACAGTCATGTGCCACATAGTGACATTTTGATCAATGAAGGACTGCATATATGACCGTGGGTGGTCCCATTAGATTAATATAGAGCTGAAAAATTCTTACTATCTAGTGATTTTGTAGAAGTGGTAACATCGTGGGGCATTACTCACGTGTTTGTGGTGATGCTGGTGCAAACCAACCTACTACACCGCAGGTTGTGTAAAATAGCACACACACTCCTGTATAGTACATAATACTCAATGATATAAATGTCTGTGTTCTGGTATGTATCTACTATACTATTCCTTTTGTTGTTATTTTACAGTTACTTTCTATTTATTAAAAAAAAAAGCTTGCTGTACAATAATATGCTACGTTACATGGGCAGCAGCCTTATACATCTCGTGTTCACCAAGTCTCTTGATTGCATCATTTGATGTTGTGCTTGAGTTAATCTTGTGTTGTTTTGTATGGTAACATGTTGTACAGTCTTATAGCGAAGGGGCAGTAAGCTATGCCATGTAGCCCAGATGTGTAGTGGGCTATATCAACTAGGTTTGTGTAAGTGCATCTTATGATGCTTGCATGATGACAAAATGCACCGAACAGTGCATTTCTTAGAACATACCCCATCATTAGAGGCACGTGGCTGTACTTAACAATTGTTGAACCACTGGGATTCTTTTAAAGTTAGGTGATAAATGTCCTTGGTGTTTATGCCGTGCTTAATTCAATATTCTGTATTGGCATATTAACCAATGTATTTTCTTTGTACTTCCAGCAGATGTAGGCATATTTCTTTTTTAACCTTAAGTATACTTGCACATTCTGTTATCATAGTATTCACCTTACGCTCTAATTAATGTTCAATATGACAACGTTATTATTGGATGATAAGCTCTGTCTAGTTCCTAGAACAATTTTGCTCAATAAATATACAAATATTTGTTCAATCAGTGAGGTTATAATCTGTATTTTTCTGAATATGTCTTTTTTTTCCCCTCCTTAATTAAAATTCAGGATGGTTGTGTTTCGGTACTACTCTCACTCTACAATTTCTACACATCCTGGGTTGTAATTTGCCTGAGCCCAAAAACGTTACCTTAGTTAATTCCTTCTTCGTCCACTCTTAATATATTTTGGGCTTTTTTAAATTTTTTATTCCTGAATGAAGAACACTATCATTGTTACAAAATATGCAAAACATTATATTTGATTGTTCCATATTCTCTATGCCATTGGTTTTATCCTTTACTGTATATCCAGTTCTCAGTACCTGGCTAAATGCCTGGCAGATATTAGACAATTTGAAAATAAATTTTAGTTAAATGAATTATTATCCTCTTATTATCATCTTTCCTCAAATACAGTTCTACTGAATCCTTGTCCCCCCACTTTCAAAATGACCAAGCTCTACATCTTTTTTGTTTTCCTTAGCCTCAAGCTTTAACCTTTGGACAAGCTCTTAGGAAAACAACATTCTGAAATTTTAAAGCTATGTGTCCATATTTTTATCTGATGCATTTTAATAGGTTTTGCTGTAATAATCTCTGTCAGATTTGTTTTCTTCTACTAGTGCTACTTGGGAACATCAGGTGCTCTGGAAAGGGGGCAGTGTTTCTTGCCATTATAGAAAAGGCTCAATGCAGTGAAGCGCTATAGGTTAGCATGTGAGGAGTGACAGGTGCGAAGGTAAGGGACTCACATTATTCTCCATTTTGTCCATTTTTCTAAGGAAAACATGGCATGGTCCACAGAAGTGTAGGGTCACACTGGGCTATACCAATTTATAAGGTATATGCTGGAAAACCCTGGATTTATAAAGCTTTCTAACCCTAACATACTATGGGATTTGTATCAGACTGAGTGCATTCTCCAGAACAGGTTCACCTGCTTTATTCATGTTTGTGCTGTCCACCCAGCCTCCAGAAATGCCATGTTTCCCAGTTCTTGTGTTTGGGTACTGGAGCCTCAAGTCTCCCCTCTGTTGCCTGACATGACTCATGCTGGTAATCATCTCTGAGAATCCTTCTTGTACAACTGACTCAACCAAAAATACGAGTCAAATTTAGATGGCCTGACCTAGTAACTTTTCTGTACCATTTTTACATCAGTATGCCACAGAATCAAATCGATAAGCTTGGTTTGCCGTCTTTAGAGAGATTGACTGCGTTAATACTTTTGGTTTCTATAGGAGCAAGTCTGGTAGTAAAGTGAATAATTGTCCAACCTAAGTATTAAGGTCAACAGTTGCCTGGTTTACATATGATAGACTTCTTGGAGAGTCTGGGGACAAATGCGGGTGGGGGGGTAAGAGTGGATAAGGTTACCTCCTTGTAGTGTGGCTAGCTTGGGATTTTAATTTAAGTTTTTAGCTCCAAGTCTATTTGCACAACTAATCACTGAAAATAAATTCATTACATTCACCATTTGTGCACTGCCAAGTAAGGAATCCTTGCTAATTTACAACTCTTAAACAGTGTGCTATGTAGAACTTTGCTCACTAATCAACTCACTGTCTACTCTTCAAACTGGACAATTATTACCTGCTTTGAAACACCAGTGAAATTTTAGCTGTGATGGTGATACCATTGTTCAATGTATACATTTGTTTCACATTTACATCTTAAAAACTTATCCTGACAAATAAGATTTAATGGAGTTCAATGACACTCTGACTCATCCACTCATCTAGTTCCCTTTGTTTGTTTGTTTGTTTTTCCTCTCAATATCAATACCTAGGACAGCACTAACAAATGAATATTGACAGGTACTAATTTGTTTAAAGCATGAAGTAACACAGACATACACAGTGGAATAAAACAGCAAGATCGAAGGCATATATACAGTGAATAAACTTTCTAAAGACTGCTATAAATGTTTCTTAAGTATTAAATATTAGGAATAAAACATTTTTGGAGAGTTTTAAAGACATAAAACTGTCTCAAAATAGTCAAAAGAGATTGAACAGAGGGAAAAAAAATTAATGCTATAAGAAAAAAATCAGAAAATATTGTAGATTTGATGCATATATATATACATATATGTATATACATGTATATATATATGTATATATACGTATATGTATATATATACACATATATATGTGTGTGTATATATATATATGTATATATATATATATATATATATATATATATATATATATATATGAAATGCAAAAATCAGTAACAAAGTACTTCTAGACTTATTGATTAAACAATCCTTAACATTCTAGGTGAGGTGCTTCTAGGAAATGTGGTTTGGGTCACTATTTTTTGAGAATTGGTTAGTTACTCAGGCAAATATCAGATGGAATTTCTGAATATTTTAATAGTAAATGCCATTAGGCTCCTTGTACTTCATAATCCGTGCCACCCTACCTGTAAGGGTTTAGGTCATCTGACTGCGGAAAGCAAACCATCCGGACAGGGCAGATGAGGGTTGACTGCCCATTTTTGCCTCTATTACTTTCAGGGGTTATCTTTCCTTTGCCTATGATTCATATCTCAGCAAGTTGGTTTAAATCCCAAATTTCCCCAATTAAGTCACATATGGTATCTCTTTTTTCTTTTCTTTCTTTTTTCTTCCTTTTTTTTAAGTGATCCGAAATATGTGAATTCATAAGCAGCCAGTTTGGTTTTCACAGACTTCCCGTTTTTTCTTTCCTTTTGCAACATTTCAGGTTATAGAAATTTGATTATGTAGTCCTTCTATTGTAACTCTTTATCCATTTTCTCTTTGAGAAGCTCTGGCTATGGAGGATATTTCTCTGAAGTCTTTCCCATGATTTAACCTAATGTAAGGTAGCAGGTATTTTAATAAAAGGAGCAGTTAAAAATCCCAATTCGTGCATTGGTACTTTATGTTCAAATTTAGAATTAGAAGAACCATTTTCTTTATCATTCTCTTAACTTAGAGAATCAATTATTAATAAGTCTACTCAAGAATTTATCAGTGTTCTGAATAATTTGTGTAAATTTCCACATACCAAAATCAGATCAGAAAAAAAAATGAAATTAAATGATCTTCAGTTTTAGATTTTAAGAGCAGCACAGGATGGGTGACGTATATTTGTTTAAAATATAGAGATATATTGAAGGGACAAAGGTGGGCTATGTTTGGGCTATGTCCTGGTTCAAGACCTGAACTTAGAATGTTGTTGCCTTTCTTATCTCCATCCTGAGGAGAGGTGTGTGTCAGGCAACTTCAATCTAATGTCATTAAATACTGAGTTCTCTAATTCTCCCTTTCTCACCCAACAACATACCTGTTCTTGTAATTTGATTTCCCATAATTATAGGAAAAATGAATTGGCTGGAGGATATAGCCATCTGGTTGTATTCTCCATAGTTCTCATCTAAACTAGCCAATTGAATTTTGTTCCCTTATCAATCTTACAAATCTTTTCTTTTTTTGTTAAGTAGTCCTTGAGAGATGGATAAAATCTTGTTGAGATGACGATGGCAGTTTCTAAGCCTACAAAACTGAAACACAAAGTCTGGACCAAAAGAAATGAAAACAATGCCGTACTATTAGATTTCTTGGGATAGACGCATCTGGTCTTATGTGAAAATCCCTTTACATCATTGTGCATCATGAGCTTGTTCTATTTGCAACTTGCACAAGTGGTTGCTATGTATTTGACATTAAATGTGTGGATCAAAATTACTTTTGGACACTGCATAAATTTGTGATTTTAGGAAAGTGTGTCGTGTTACTACCTCAATGGTCCGCAGCACATTTCTGCTGTTTTTCTCTCTGTCATTGCTAAATACTCTCTGCCATATTTCCAGCTTTTCATATCTCTACAGACCTCCCAGATACATAGTGCTATCTGCTACCCCTTCTAACAATCACAAACATATTTAGTTAAAGCCTTTGTGATATCACTGTGTATTGCAACTAATTAAGAAAATCAATTTCTTTATTGCCTGTTTCAGTTTATTTGTTCCTTAATCTCCAATATCCCTTAGTCCATTTATTCTCAGAATATTATATCATTTCTTATTTATATCTGATATGAGCTATTTTAGTTTCCCACCAAATTTGTTGGGGAAACATAATTTTCTCTTTGTTAAATTCCTATGCATAGATAACTATTCCATTCTCCAAGCAAAGCACGGACAAGGTAATTTTTCCAGCCATTCTGTGTGTTTTCCTCACATCCCACCTCAAGAGAGGGGAAAAAAAAAGACAGTCATTGACAATTCCATTGAATTAATGCATTAAAGAACAGTGCTCATGCATAGTCCAACTTCTTGATGTTCTCTCTCATTCTCTCTCTCAACAGCTGCTCCTTTTGCAATTTAAAGTTTAAGTATAGTACATAGGGTTGACTTGTAGCCCAAACCTTTTAAACCTTAACCCAAGCTGCTTTTTGCGTTCCACTGTAACACACACACACACACACACACACACACACACACGCAATTATGCTAGTTAAATCCTCACTTCATTCATATATCTCATTCTCAATTCTTTCAAAACATGAAATAGGGTAGTACCAGTAAGCAGTACCTCTCAAAGCCTTCAATATAAAAAAAAAATTCTAATTGTATTATATATGTATATTATTACATTCTTTATATCAAAAATTATTACTTTTGGACAGTGCATAAATTTGTGAATATCAATAAGAAATGTGTATATGATGAAGAATTGACTTTATTGATAGATAGCAGCTTGTTAACTAACTGGTTAATTTGTAAGTTCATTGATTAGACTGTGTTTGCAGAAAAATAACCATATGATATATATCCCATAAAACTCTTTGCCTCGTTTCTCTTGCCAAGTTCTCCAAAACTGAAAACAGAAATATGTCCCTTTTGTTTCTGGCAAATTTAGTTTCTAGTGCTAAGTAGTACGTAGAGATGTGAATTTTATTGCAATTTATGGCTATAGGCATATTTACATGTAGTCTGGGGCTTTGGCTTAATTTACTGGCATCTGGGAGTTGTCTCTATATCCTGAACAGAGGGGTCACTGAGTTCTAATTTGGAATGTGGGGATAATGGAAAGAACCCAACTTTTGGTTCTTCTGGAGTCATACAGAATCGAAATGTAATTTTCCCTGCAAGTCGTACTAGCTTTGACATCTCTAAACTTATGTGATTATTCATTTTCTCATTTGAAAAGTGGAAATAATATTAAAATCATCATGCAGATTATATTACTCTATCTATCTATCTATCTATCTATCTATCTATCTATCTATCTATCTATCTATCTATCTATTATCTATCAGTCACCTAACACAATGCATGGATGCATCATAGAGAACATGAATAAATAATAGACTTTAATTTTTTTTCCTTATTGCTATAATTTGAGTTAATGCCCTGCTTAACAAATAAGTCAAACTCCATGCTTCTGTTTAGAGTAAAAACTCATCAAAAGCCATTAATTCAGCTGGAAATAGCACTGTTGACATTAAATGATAAATTTATATATTAATCCCTTTTAGAAATGGGCCAGGAGTTTCCCTATATCTTAGAGCAATTTACAGGATTGTCTATTACTTATAGGGAACAGCCTTTGCAAGGTAAAATGGACTTGCCCTTTAAAAATGACAGTAATTATGCCAATTGAGTGCCAAGAACCTGTGGATTTAAATAAAATAACTCACACCTTTAATTAGGAGTTAAAATACATTCAGTTTTAGCATGTTGTTATAAGCAAAACATGTTCAAAAATTGTTGAAGAGACCAATAAGAGTCGGGCCAAAAATCAGGAAATTGTAACAGACCAACCAAAAGCTAGTAGCAAAATTGGGAAAGAAAACCTAAGCTGCTTCTTTTTGTGAACAGTTTATGCGAGTGAAATTTAGAAAGTAATTCCAAACGTGTTGTAGCTCATTCTAAGGATAATATAGTACAATAACATTAAATATAACACTTAATTTTACATGACAAATTGTTAAAGAGTTATTTCTCTTTCTTCTCATGATACTTATAAGTAGTCATTTCTCTTTATATGCATGATACTTATAAATAATTATTATCCTGGTGTTTTTTAAAACCACCTCATGAGATGATAAATAGCTATTCAAATGTCAGAGGGCAGGCAGTTTATTAAATAAAGTCCAGGCAGGTGTATAGTCACAAGTAGGGAGGGCCATAAGGGGTATTTTGGGGACTGAGAAAAATAAACATTCTCCAGAGAAATAAAATTCACAGGAAGTAGAGATAGAGATGATTGGTGGTGTATGAAATTTACCTGTTGGCTGCGTACAATCAAGACTGCATTTCTCTGGTGGCAGGTCTGAGCCTATATATGGTAGTCAATTTGGTTATTTTTCAAAGTTTGAGAACTGCAGTGACATAGGATCCAAAAAGTATTATAAAAAATACTATTTGAATTACAGTGTCTTTCGAGACTTATCAGTATTCTGGATGCTGGACTAGGCCCCTATTTTGTCCTCAGTATTCAAGAGGCCACATGGGAAGTCAGGTTCTCTCTCCCAGAGACATGCACCTCTAGGTAATGAATATAAAATGAGAATTTCCACGTGGATTGTCTCCATTCTCATCCCCAACTGTAAACTGATTCCTTATGTCATTGCTTATAGAAAGTGCAGTTTTTTGTAGGTAGCACTTCCACAAATATTTCCCTTGATGCACTTGAGAAGGGTAACGTGAGAACGAATAAACACTAACATCGTTTACTGTGTTAGTAATTTAAATAATCTTACAAATCCCATTTCATTCATAACTTACATGTATAAGTGAAGAAATAGGATATGGGAAAATGCAAGAGTGCCAAAATTTATGAATTATAAGATAACTTCTATTTAATTATCTAGAAAAAAACCAAAAACAACATTTTGCTATTCATTTACTTTATATGTTATCAAAACAATCTTGTGTGAGTTCACTTATTACATGATAATGCTACAGTCACTTCAAATAAAAAGCCTGTGATCGTTGGAATGGATAAATGCAAACAGCTTGTTGAAATAAGTGGCTCTCCAAAGCCCATTTCTGTCAGCATTTCAGAAGTTTTGACAAAGCCAAACGAACTATGAGTCCCTTTTTTAAGCATCTTAGTTTTTTACTACTGATTTATTTCCTTCCTTCCTTCCTTTCTTTCTTTTTTGATATCAGCAAGAAAAAACATCTTTGCATAATAGATGTGACATATTCACTTGATCTGCATCTGAGATCTGAGACATCTTGTAAGGATTCAGAAGTGACTTTCATGGACCTGAGATGTTCCCTTATTGAAAGCTTCATTTATTAAGACACCTTTCTGTCTTTAGATGCAAACACAAATATATTTGTTTATTTAAGCTCTAAAATAATTGTGGGTAGGATCAGCACAATAATGCTTTAGTTTTCTATTCTTTATATACTTTAAAATGTGGTAAACTATAAAACGCCCTGTGCACTTTTTATAGTAATTGATATGAATATTTATTTCCATTTACAAAGGTCCACTGACAATAAAGTCCAGGAAAAGTTACTGCTCTAACATGTATCTAAGATACAGTTTGACTAATTTGATTATGCTTGTGTGTGTGTGTATGTGTGTGTGTGTGTGTGTGTGTGTGTGTGTGTGTGTTTTAATGCATGCTTTTAGATGCAATTTGGGTTAAAACATCTAGGTACTACTGTTTGATCTAACCTAATAAATTTCTAAAATATACTGTGTAGGATACTCTCAGAAATGGTTGAATCAGATTCCTAAATGGTCACAGAGATTTGATTAAAAGTTTAAGTTCACTCTTGAGGAGAACTTTAAAAAATAATAAACCTTAATCACATTAGTTATATCTCTTTCTTATTCTTTCACAACGAATAATACACAAATGCTATTTATTACCTAAAACATAAAAGTATATTTCCATCATCCACTAATGGCTTTGTTGAATTCTCTCAAAATCAACCATGATAGGCCAAGTATTTAAAATTGTGTTTGGATTTAAACTAATCTCTAATCTTTAATGTTTCCCCAAACTGAGAAGTGTGGAAACATTTCTATAATATTTCAATATATATCTGTCTACCTATTTATAACTTCCAAATGTGCCAGCCAGAGCAAAAAAATGGGTGCATAAAAATAAGAAGTCTTTGTGTCATAAACTCAAATGCTGATCTGAAGCAGGTGTCCCTTTTCCATTTCTTGTTAGTTCGTTTTCCAGGATTTATTTTAAGAATCCATCATAGAATTCTAAGTGTTGTGTCCACTGGGATTTACACCACTTGTTCAATCTATTTATACTGAGTTAATTAAGTGATAATCCCAAAGTATCAGAGGACATAAGCAGTAATAAATACCTGCTTCTCTCACAGACATGCCGAAACCACATGGTGAGGAGTCACAGGGCAGAAGACTGTTTTATTATCTAATGTCATATTCTTCGGTATAGGGAATATTGCTATTAAAAAATCTATCCTCTTATTTTCAGAGGTTTTATGCCTTTTATTTGATAAATATTCTTTTGACAACTGATGTGATGCTTCTGGAGATTCAAGCCAAAGATATGCATACATGAAATGTTAACAATTTAATGAAGGGATTGGCCCCTACTTAGCAAACTTGGTCAAATCCATTGACAAAATAAATCAAAATATAGCTTAATTTTTAGTTGTTGAATGAGTTCCATGAATAGGTAAATAAAAATATCCATTGTGCCTTTACTTTGAACCCCGCACCTACTCGTGCAGGCAAACACATGCACACACACACACACACACACACACACACACACAGAAACAAAGATTATCCATTTACTAATTTAATATACCTGGACGCTTATTTAAATTTTATTAATCTTGTCTGTTTTGTTGACTAACCAAGAAGGAGGTAAAATTCATTGTTATTAAATTAGCACTAAAGACAGTTGTGAAAGATAAGAAATATCTGAAGATATTTGTCTTAGAAATTCCATGAGTGATTTTCTGCTATAAACTAGATATAAAGTTATTTACAACAATTTAAAAAACTAGAAAAAGATCGGCTAATGTAGAAAAGCCAATTATTACATTGGGAATGATCTAGTCTTCTGATGATATAAATAATTAGGGAAAAGTTCATTTTAGGTAACCATACAGTACTCCTTCAAAGATGACTTCCTTCACACCAACTTAAAATGTTGATAATAAAAAACAAAGGAGCTTAAATGATACTGACAAGTTTATAAATGTGTGAAATTGGGAAATTTGGGAATGATGTAAGTCTTGGTTCTGCTGTGACTAATTAGTTTCAAACATAGTGAACAGTTTACCACATTGGCAATATTTTTTTTCCTCTATTAAATATGGGAGGGATGAAATAGTTTAGCTCTTAGATCTTTTTGTTCTAAAATTACATTAATTGGAATTTGAAATTCTGAAAATAACTTCAATATCATGCTTATGATTATTGAAGTATGCCTTTAAAGAAGAGATGGCTATTAAAATGAAGCTCTGATTGTGCAAAATAACTAAAAATCACTCAGTCAGGGTTTCTTCCATTGTAATTATGAATACTGTATTATTTAGTTTTAGATGATTAACTAGTTCTGTCCATTTTCATTCATATAAGCTGTCCAGAAGCCTCTGGAGCAACATTACATAATAATTTTTAGGAATGGTTTGTAACGACAATGTGTGAACACTGTGTCCCTCTTATTATTGTTGGTCTTAGACTGTAATCTTCAGTAAAACAAATGCTTTTTTTTTTACCATAGATAATATAATGCTACACTAAGAAATTAACAAACGAATATTTTTCTTGATAGTAAAATCATGGTTATATATGTTTCCTTGCATTAGGCAATATTGGGAATTTTCTGCATTACAGATTTTAGTATCATATCAATAAATATATTTTATTTGTGGCATAAAATAAAATTTGAGGCACAAAATAATGTTTACAAGGTGAGCAAACATTGCAAATATGTAAAAATATTTTGAGTATAGATACACACTACGTTCATTTATAATGTGTCCTTGGGTCTCTCCCCAACAGAATATAAACTCCATGAAAGTGGATTTTCGGTTTTTGTTTATTTTTTTGTTCTGTCCTTGCTGTATTCTATGTGTATACACTGTGTTCAACAGTGCCTGGTACATAGCCGATACCTATTTAATATTTAATGACTAAATGAAGCTCTTTAAGAATATGATTGTTAGTTTTCCCATGATTAAATATTTCAGAATATACAGTTAGGGGAAATGAAACAACTGGAAGAAAATTTCTCAGAAAGAAAAAAAAACATAAAAATGCAATTGATTCCCTGATTCAAAGACTATCATAGTCTTGGGTAGAGAATAAAATATATGTATCCAAAGATCAAAACAAGTTTCGTTGGCATTTTAGTTAATATAACTCATTTATTTGACTCATTAGTTAAATGATGGAAATAATTAAATCCATTATCTTACTATTATATAATGCTTTCATCACCATAACTAGTTTGACTTCATTCTCACCGCATCTCTCTGACCTAAGCTGGATATGAGCCTACACTTTTGCATTAAGAAACAGGATCAGCAATAGCATGTAAATGTCTAGTAAGTAAAGAAACAATTAGTATTAGGGTCTTGTGAATTTCATTTTGATATTATTTACACATTAAATGATCAACATAAACATAGAACTGCAAACAATTTTTTTGTTTGCAATTAATGAAATCTCTCTTCCTTGTCCCCAAGCGAAACTTACAGCTCCAGCACTGGGTTGTTGCACATTTTCTAGATGATGATGACATATGTTGAACCAAAACAGTGAATGGATTTCTGGCTTCTGAATTTCAAATAGATTTTTGAAACCTGTGGCTAAAACTATATCATCACAAAAAATAATTTGTGTTCCAAGACTCTTTCTAGAAAAGACTAAGAGATCGAGAAAAAGAGGAGATCAGAAGAAAAGCAGGACAATTAGGTGCTGTGACATATTTGATGATGTCACATAAAATTATAAGTAAAGAGAATAATAGATTTTAAAACAGTTTTTAGAGCATGACCGTATTTGTATTTACAAAAATAAATGAATAGGTCTTTGATTGTTCACTTCAGGATGTAGAGAGGTGGAAAGGGCACACCTCCCACTCTTACAATAAATGAGACCTGCATGGCGAAATTTGAATCATTATTTCAAGTTTACATGTGAGGAATCTGAAAACTTAGAGAGCTTGAGGCTTGTTCAGGGTAGTCCAAATGTCACATGGAAAATTATTTCATAAATTATTTCTCTTAATACTCTACTTCTTCTGACTCAGAAATAATAATAGTGAATTAGCAATTGTAAATACATGAACTTTGTCGTTCCTACACACTCTGAAAGTCAAGAATGCCAAAGCTTACTTTGTTATACATTTAAAAATAATTCGACATTTTCTATTTTAATTTCCTATTACTTTTCTAAGTTTAAAACTCACTAAATTTAAGCCTTTTTATTTCAAGCAATAAATAAAAAGAATTGTAAATAGAAATATACTGGTGATTTAAATCCAGAGTAAATAGGGATTGTAGATTTCTTCACCTATGTGTTTATTTACCTAAGAATTTTTCTATTTTATAGGCATAGTAATTTTTACTTCTGTACTTTTCCCTTTCCCCTGCACTGTTGAAAACAATGGTATCTACATGGTAATATAATAAAAGAAAAGGACCAACAGGTCCTTTAAAGTTATTTTCCTGAAGTTACAATACCTAAAGTTACAATACCTGAATCATTTTGGACTTGAATTTTTTTTTTTTTTTTACTGCTTTTTCTTTGTGTATGGATTGACCTTTCCTATTGTTTCACATTTAACATATTCTTTTTCTTCAGTTTTATGATGGACAGGGGGTTATATTGTGGACTATTTGGATTATTGTGTTCCCCATTAAAGGGCAATGCATTTTATTTTGGCAAGTATGTAAATTACTGGTCTATACTTTAGTCTTGTCAGGTTTGATCTTATTCTGTGTTAAGGAGGTTCTATTTCTGTTTTGCATTTAGTATTAGGGCACTTACTACATGGCGTGGTCCTTACTTCTAAGCCAGGGCGTTTTTTGGAGTCTCCACTGAATGTTCAGTGTGCTCAGAATGGGGTCTTTCCATTATGACTGGGCTGCGACTCAAATATCTATCTGTAGTGACCCACTTATCCCATGATCCAAGGAGCCATGATGATTCCCTACAGAGACTTAATGGAGTCCTTTCTCTGACAGCTCTCTTTTCTCAGGTACCCCAAGCTACATTTTGGCTGCTCCAGAAGCCCGTAAATCTAATATATTTTCTTCTCAGCCCAGCAATATCACTGCTCATTTTTCTCCCTGTTTGGGAGCACAGAATATCTTCAGTAAGAAAGTTGGGACCATCATGACACAATCATCTGGCTTACCTTGTGTGTTTCCCTTCTCTCCATGAGTTCTCCTCTGCCTATTTCCCTTACTTGAAATGTTTTGTCTCACATATTTTACTGTATCAGAGTAGTTTTCATGGAAATGTAAAATCTGTTACCATTTATTTTGTCATGACTCGGAAGCAGCGGTTCCAACATCGTAACATGTAACAAACACAGATTAGGTCATATCTCCTTGATTAAATATTTCATTGAATAACAATTATACTTAGATTAAATTCATATTCTCTAGCAAGGCCTATTAGGTTCTCCATAGTTTATCTTCTGCCTTCTTTGTCACATCATCAAATGAAAATCTTTTTGCTCGCTTGACAGCAGACACACTGATTTCTTTCAGACCTTAAGCACACTCCGTTGGTCACTATTTAATACCTTCACAAAGGACCTTCTATCTGCCTGAGATGACTTTTCCTGATTCTTTGTCTACTATTTCTCCAATTTTCAGTTAAAACGCATTTCCTCTTAGGAGTCTCTCCTGATCACCTACATGACCTATATTTCTTTCTCTCATAACATTTTTTTTCTATTTTCCTTTATATTCCTTATTGCAATATTGTCCAAATATTTATGTAGGTGTTTATTAGTTGATGATATACACTCAATATATTAGAGTTTTCCAGAGAAAGAGGACTGATAGGGTGTGTGTGTGTGTGTGTGTGTGTGTGTGTGTGTGTGTGTATTGAAAGGAATTGTCACACATGGTTATGGAGGATGAAAAGTCCCAAAATCTGTAATCAGCCAGCTGGAAACCTAGGAGATGATGGTATAGTTCTAGCCAGAAAGCCTTAAAACCAGGAGAAACAATGGTGTAAATTCCACATCGAAAGGCAGGCAGTGACTGATGTCTCAGCTCAAGGACAATCAAGCAAAGAGGGCAAATTATCCCTTACTCCATCTTTTTGTTCTACTCAGGCCTTTAATGGATTGGATAAAATCTACAATTAGTGAGAGCAATCAGCTTTATTCAGTCTACAGATTCAAATATTAATCTCATCCAGAAACACCCTAAAGGACACACCCAGAATAAGGTTTAACCAAATATCTGGGTATCCTGTGGCCCAGTCAAGTTGACACATCAAATGAACCATCACATTCTATAAATGGTTTGTCAGACGAATGAGAGAAGTTGAAATTTAAAGGATGCAGGGAGTCAATAGTCAGTAGAATAAAAAGTGGTCAGTAACATTCTGGACTGATGAAACTACGTGCAAGGACACAGACATACACAAGAACTTGGTGCATTAAGGAAATGAAGGAAGTCAAGGTGCTTGGAGGTAAGTGAGTCAGACGAAGAGTGCCGTGTGTTGAATTCTGAGGCCGCAAAGGGGCCAGATCATGTGGGACTACATAGTTTCTTCTTATTCAAAGCGTGGTTCTCAAATCATCAAAATTAACATTCCTTGGGATGTTATTAAAATGTATAGCTTCTAAACTCGCCCTAAACCCACTTTATCAGAATCTGCATTTTAATAAGATCCCAATATAAGACATGTTCCAGATATGTAAATTTTACAGGACATGGTGATAGATTATATATTGGTGACGGTGAGTTAAGGATAACTCCCAGATTTTATGCCTTGACCAAAAGTTTGATAAAGGGGCATGTGTTCAAGATGGAGAGTATTATAGGAAGAGAAAATTTGGCAGGTGTGTGTGTGTATGTTAAAGAATTCAGGTTTCCAGTTTTGCCTTACTACTGAATTGACTGTAAGATATCTGAGTCGTGATATCCAGTGTGCAGGATATAAAGGTCTAGAACTCAAGAAAGATAACTGGGTCTCATTAACAGGGAAGTAAACTAGGAACATGTAAATAAATTAGAAGAATATTAAATAGTTCAAGTGAACACTAATGAAAATCTACAACTATTATTTAGAAATAAGAGTTTTTAAAATAAAAATTTAAGAGATTCAGCTACTGAAAAGATAAAACTAATTCAACATAGGGAAGAGGGCAGGGAGAATGATCAAAGATGACTCCAAAATGTCCACTTGTATAATGTAATTAGAATAAGGATATATTAACAGACATAGAAAATACAAGAAGACAGTTAAATGCAGATGCAATATACTGCGGAAGTATGAGTTTGAATCATCAACAGGGTATTCATGTGAAGCAGTGATGTATGTGTGTATGCGTATGCGCGGATATAGAAATATACATGTGCGGATTTTGATTTGAACCCCAACTGCCAGCAACAGTCTTTATTTGTATTCATGCTCCATTCTCATCTGGAGGAAACTCATTTATTTCTGTATACGTTCAAATACTCGTAAATGAGATTTTTGTACAGTCAATAATAAAAATAATGAATATATTAAGTATTAGGCATAATTATAAGGAATAGAAAAGATGGATTTATATTGTTAATTCACCCGAAGCTGAGGCAGGATTCAGTACCGTGAAAAACTATCATTGACGATGGGCTGTGTGTGAAGGGGATGGGTTTGGACAAAGCTGCAGTTAATCCTTCATATGCAAAGAAGAAACAATGAAGGGACTGCTTTGAAGTGGGCATCATCTTTTAATGTCAAGTATGAGGTCATCTAGAAAGAGATGAATCGGTTCCGAGAGGAATTGGGAAGTTTTGCAAGTAGTGCTGAAGGGAATGGTGTGGAACCATTTCAAATCCTTCATCATATACCAGCCACCTTCAGTTAGGAAGGGATTCAGATAAAGCAATAAGTGGCGCTTCACTTTTTATGCACAATAAACAGGGAAGTTGTTAAAGGGAGTATTTTATGCTCATTACTTAGGTAGTTCAGGAATTAAGAATTTTCCAAATGTATAAGAAAAAACAAAAGCTTAAAAATAAAACATAATGACACTTGGAAAGAGCAAATATTTAATCCAATGTTTGCTCTTCTAAAAGCTTTGTTAAACCCAACGTGCTAATGTTGTTTATGACTTTTATACTTGTGTAGAGTAGTACTCAGTTATTTTTTTCAACAAATAGCACCTTACGCATTAAGCCACTTATCCATTTTAACGGTCCAAATGCACCTCTAAAAATACATCATATGGTTTCATGTGTTCATTTCAAGGAAGAAAATGTTTCAGGCTGGATTAAGTAGGATATGAATGAGCAAGCAGGATAAACCAGTAAAATTTAATTAAGCAATGTAGCACTCCATAAAAGCAGCAACACATAAAAGTGGGATGTAAACGACGGGGGCCGGGGGGGGGGCGGTGTACTGCAATTGCAATCTTTTAGGAATCTAGAAAGGGGCACTGAATATAGCAAACAGACACGCTGTTTCTACACGTAGTAAATTTAAAACAAGTCATAATTGAACCATCTTTATGTGGAACTTCTGTCCACTGTAATTTTCCACTTTTGCTTTGTGCTGCTGAGACAAAAAGGATAGACACAGAAATAACTTTACATATAACAAAGAAATGATTGTAAGACTCATGCTCTTATATTTACTATAACTGGATGGGAAAATGGAGGAAAAAATTCATTTGTTAACAGTCCCATTTTCAATACAACATGCCTGCTACATGTAATCATTAACTAATCCCACTGAGATACTGAAAAACATTAGAAGCTCAGAGGTGAAACATATAAGGCACGTCTGCCTTAAAAATACTGAAAGGATGAACACCATCCTTTGCTTCCATAGCAATCATTTCAGGAATCTGACTTGTATTTTCATACCTCAGGATTATTGTGATACCATATTTCTTTTAAATAAAACCTGGTCATTAAGGTGCCTGTAACCTGGCCATTTCTGAATTTATTTCATATTAGCTCCCAATGTTTTCTCAGAAATTTCCTTCAGCTGAGGTTGTTTTAAATATTAAAACATTGAAATTCAAAAATCAATATTGAATTCTTTAACATGAAATCAGGGTCTTTATCTCGGCCTCTTCTAAACTTCAATGACATATTTGATAGAAATACAAAATTTTGTCTCATTTATATATTGCTTTAAACTACTTGTTTTTGTTCTCTGATTATTATCTTGAATTTATAATGTATATATTACATAATTTTCATTTATAATTTAAGTTTTTTATCACAGATATTCTGTAAATTGCTTTAAACATTTCTGGTGGAAGATAAGGAATAACAAAGTAGATATGTAAATAAAGATCATGGTATTTCAAAATAGAGCAATTAACACCAAATTTCGTTTTATTTCTCCACCGAGAACGGCAGGTTTTTGAGCAGAAGAGCACACTCTATTGCCCCACCTATTTTACAGGTCTTACCATAACCTTAAACACACAGTAAATATTATTCAGCTTTATATGGATCAAGTCGCTCATCTCTCTAATAAACATTGAACATTTTATTCTGATTACCTGTTTATTCAATTTTACTTTCTTTTAAATGCAATTTGTTTATATTAAAAACACTAGTTTCACACATACAGAAAAGTTGCAAACATGAACTCACACATCCCATATTTTCATTTACTCAAATTTCCCAATTGTTAACATTTTACCATGTTTGCTCCATCTCCCTTCTCTTTTACTTGGGAGCATGATGTAGACACAATCCCTGGCATCCCTGTTTGCTTATTGATAAAACAAGTACACTTCATCGCTTAACCACAATGCAACCATTCAAACTAGAAAAGTATACACTGCCATACATTTTATGCACCTTCATTAAATTGGGCCAACTGTCCCAATGAGTGTATTTTTCTTTCTGGTCCAGGATCCTGGATAAAACAGGTTGTCCTGTTTCTTTAGTCCCCTTCATACTGCTACAGTTCCTCAATCTTTTTTTGTCCCTTATGAATTTGACAGCTGTAGAGAATACCCCTGTCATATTTTATATATCACAGCTTTTTGATAGGCGCTGTTTGGAGGGATACTCCTAAGAAAATCCTATCATCTTTTTCAAATGCAATGCCTGTTTCTCATTAATTTCTACCCACCAGCTCTAATATCCATTCATGCCTTCTGCCTGACTCAGACACCAGAATGAGAGTTGCCAAATGGTGGTTTTCTATTTCAATCATTCCTTCTACATTTGTTATTTGACATTTTACTGTAAATAAGAGCTTTCTCTCCATCCACCCACAATTTGTTTATATAATATTTTAGCTATATCGGTCTAGACTCCTAGATTTCCATTTTATTTATAGGATGTTAACTCATTGTTTTCAATATTTATTTTAAAGCTACAATTGTCCCAATTTTGGCCAATAAGAATTCCCTTAAGTCTGGCTGCTGTTTTTGTGTTATGTCCTCATCACTCTTTGAGCACTTCATTACTTTCTGGCCCAACAATATATTCCAGGTTCATCTTGTACTTTTCCTCCCCCAGACCCAATGCCAGCCATTTTTACAATGACGGTTTCATTTGTTGGGGACGGTATCCATACAAGAAGATCTGAGGGCCCAGTGTGCTTGTTCCCCTGTAGTGTATGCATATTTGTGTGTGTGTGTGTGTGTGTGTGTGTGTGCGTGTGTGTGTGATACTCAGAAATTTATACACATATGTCTATATTTGTATCAATTTCTACATCCCTCTATTTTATATAAAGAACATAAGATCATAGCTATACTTTCTATTTCCAATCTAACACATTAGATTCTTTCTTTCCTGCTCTCTGTACATTTTGTAAATCCTTTTCTAACAATGAGAAAATTGAATCCATTATTCTAAATATATTTACTATTTGTTTATTCCTCCTACGTGTAACCCACCTTCTACTGTGCTGGCTGCCTGATTATTGCAGTCTAAATGTTGCCTCCACAGCTGAACTGTCTCTTTGGACCCGGAAAAAAAGAGGGAAAGGAAGAGGACGAGCTCTGCTATCTTTTCAAAGCAAAACTCAAACAGTCTGCTCTTCTGTATATTATGTGGTTTCTTCTTCTTGTCTATGTTCAGCACGTATCCATTCATTCAATTGGGAGATACTTGAGTGCTTACCCTGTACTAAGTACTATTTTAGGCCCAGGGATTAATGATTAAAAAAAAAAATCTAATTGAATGGAATTTACATTCTAGAAAACAATAATATATTTAATATATTTATTTTTTTGTCTTAATTATGAAAGTGGTGTTCCTGGGAACAACTAAACCTTTATAAGGCAAATGAAGCTAAGGTTTCCTTTGGCAATTATGCTTCAGTCCTTATCTCATTCCCATTGTGTGTTCCTCCTCTGAGGTGACTACTTTTATCAGTTTGATGTGTAATATTTGAGACATTTTGCAATATACTACAAACCCCCCACAACACGTTGCCAATGTAAGATGCTATAATTCAATTTGATATGTGTATTTTTCCTGTTAGTACAGAGATATCATGTTCCATGTATGATTTTCAACATGCAGTCTTACCATGCACTCTTACTTTTGTCAGTCTTTACATATTAATAAATGGAGAGCACACTCATTTTTAAAGTGCTGCATAGTATTCCACAGTATGTATAATATTAAAATATACAGAAGGTGCCAAAAAAATGTATACACATTTTAAAAAAGGAAAAATGTACTAAAATTAAGCTGATGGCAACCACTTTGAGCACCTCTTGCAATTGCAGAAGTCAAATGTGACTTGTATTCACCTTTTGTTATCAGTATATATTCAGTATTACAATTGTAATACAGGTTTTTCTTTCTTAAAATGTGTATACATTTTTTTGGCACCCTCTGCATTTATATGTTTATTTTCCATATATAAGTGTTTTCAGAGTGTCTTATAATTTTGCCCATATTCCTAATTTTCCATTTCTGTCTTTTTTTTATTGAATTGTATTAATTGTATATTTATTCTGAAAATAAAGTGAACTTTTAATGATTTAAATATTTCACGTTACCATTCTCCATATAGACATTAAATTTGACATTGTAATATTTCAATATTTTTTTTAATTTTTCTGTTGTGAAAATCTTTCTTACTCCAAAGACAATATTTATGTTTCCTATGTGTTCCCAGACTTTTGAAATATTTAGACACATAATTCATATAAAATTTATTTTTAGTTATCTGGGAAACCACTGAATATATAGGTTAATTAGAGCTTTATAAAACTGACAGCTTTATAACATTGATTCTTCTCATGCACGAACATTGTATAGCTCTCTATTTACTACTCATTATATCTTGTGGTCTTCAATAATATTTTCTGGTTATCAAATTTTACTTTCCATAAAAGATTTTCATATTTCTCGTTAGTTTTATTTTTGAGCATTTTAAATATTTTAAGTGTAAAAATTGTATTTTTATATTAGATTTGCTGTTTCTTGAGTAATAGTTTAAAGAAAAACATTGATTTTTGTGAGCTCTTATATCCAACACATATTGGGCTTTTTTAAAAAAGATTTTTATTAAAAATATCGCTTACATACAATATTATATTACTTTCAGGGGTTATGCAACATTTATAAACCTAAACAAGTGATCACCATGGTAAGTCCAGCAACCATGTGACACTGCACCACGCTATCACAAAATTATTGACTATATTCCCCATGCTGTACATTACATCCCCATGACTTACTTGTTTTATACCTGGAAATTTGGACCTCTTATTCCCCTTTACCTTTTCCCCTTTTTATTTTTTCAACTACAATTAACATTCAATATTAGTTTATATTAATTTCAGGTGTACAGCATAGTGGTTAGACATTTATATAATTTAAGAAGTAATCCCCCTGACTAGTCTAGTACCCACTGGGAACTATACATAGTTATTACTATATCATTAAATATATTCCCTATGCTATACTTTACATCTTAATAACTCTTTTGTAACTACCAATTAGTACTTCTTAATCCTTTCCCCTTTTCCTCCCTACCCACAACACCCTCACATTTATCATCCCAACAAATCTAGTACTCATCTGATACCATACATAGATATCGCAATGTTATTGACTATGTTCCTTATGATATACCTTATATCCCCATAACTACTTTGTAACAACCAATTTGTACTTCTTAACCCCTTCATTTTTTTCACCCCCAACCTCCACCCTTCCCATATAGTAACCATCAAAATGTTTTCTGTATCTCTGAGTTTGTTTCTCTTCTTTTGTTTATTTTGTTCTTCAGATTCCACATATAAGTGAAATCACACTGCATCTGTCTTTCTCTGTCTGATACTCCACTCAGCACAAGACCCTTCATGCCCATCCATGCTTCCACAGATGGCAAGAACCCATTCCCTTCCATGGCTAAGCAATATTTTATTGTATACGAGGTTGGACAATTAAGTGTGCGAACTTGTTGCAATGATGTTGCTAACCATTTTTAATATCAGAGGGGTTATTCATTACGAATTTGTACCAACTTGACAAACAGTTAACCAAGTTTACTATTTGGAAATGCTGAAAAGGCTTCGTGAAAAAATTAGATAACCTGAACTTTTAGCCAACAATTCATGACTCTTGCATCACAACAATGCACCAACTCAAAAGGCACTGTCTGTGAGGGAGTTGTTAGTCAGTAAACAAATAACTGTATTGGAACACCCTTTCTACTCACTTGATCAATCCCCCAATCATTTCTTTCTTTACCCGAAGATAAAGGAAATATTGAAAGGAAGACATTTGGATGACATTCAGGACATCAAGGGTAATATGACAACAGCTCTGATGGCCATTCCAGAAAAATAGCTCCAAAATTGCTTTGAAGGGTGGACTAGGTGCAGGTGTCCATGCACAGCTTCCCAAAGGGAGTACTTTGAAGGTGACTGTAGTGATATTCAGCAATGAGGTATGTAGCACTTTTTCTAGAATCAGTTTGCAAACTTAATTGTCAGACCTCTGGTATATATCCCACCTCCTCTTTATCCTTTCCTCCATCGATGGACACCCAGGCTGCCTCCGCATCTTGGCCATTGTAAACAATGCTGCGATGAACATATGGATGCACAGGTGCCCTTAAAGTAGCATTTTGGGTTTCTTCAGATAAATACCCTGAAGTGGTATTACTGGGTCCTTCTTTGTCTCTTGTTGTAGCCTTTGTTTAAAGTCTATTTTGTCTGTTATATGTTTTGCAAACCCAGATTATTAATTGTTTTTTGCTTGTTTCCATTTTCATTAAACGATTTTTTCCATCTCTTTACTTTCTGTCTGTGTGTGTCATTCAATCTTGAAGGCAGCATATGTAATTGTTTTGTTTTCTTATCCATTCAGCCCTCCTATGTCTTTTGATTGGAACATTTAATTCATTTTCATTGAAAATAATTGTTGATAAATATGTAGCTTTTCCCATTTTATTATTCATAATCTGATCCCACCCACTCCCCCCACCCAGTCCCCGTTTTGAAGAATTTCCTCTAACATTCCTGGTAATGCTGGTTCGGTGGTGATGAGCTCCTTTAGCTTTTTCTAATCTAGAAAACTCGATCTGTCCTTCAATTTTAACTGATAGACTTGCTGGGTAGAGTACCCTTGGTTATAGGTCCTTTCTTTTCATCATGATGAATATTTTGTGCCAATCCCTTCTGCCTGCATAGTTTCTGTTGAGAAATCAGCTGACAACCTTCTGGGAGCTCCCTTATAAGATGCTAGTTGCCTATCTCTTGCTGCTTTTAGGATCTCTCTTTGTCTTTAACCTTTGGCATTTAAATTATAATGTGTCTTGGTGTGTTCTGTTTGGGTTCATCTTTTTTGTGACTTTCTGTGCTTCCTGGACTGGTATGTTTGTTTCCTTTGCCAGGTTAGGAACATATTTTGTCACTATTTCTTTAAATCTGTTCTCAATCCCTTGCTTTCTCTCTTCACCTTCTGGTGCCCCTATGATTTGAATGTTGTTATGCTTAATGTTGCAGTAGTCCTTTAAAGTATCTTCATTTGTTTGGATTTTTTTTTCTTGTTTATTTTCACTGTTCCAGTTGGCTATTTTCTGCTACCTGCCTTCCAAGTCATGCATTCGATCCTTTGCTTCATCTAGTCTGATTCCTTCTAGAGCCTTCTTAACTTCAGTTATTGTATTCTTCACTTCTGACTCGTTCTGTTTGATAGTTTCTATATCATTTTTAATGCTTGCTATCTCTCTGTTGAAGTTCTCACTGAGTTCCTTGAGCATCCTTATAACCAGTGTTTTGCACTCTGTCTCTGGTAGGTTGACTGCCTCCATTTCATTTAATTCTTTTTCTGGAGTTTTCTCCTGTTGTTTCATTTGGGATGCATTTCTTCATTTCATCATTTTGACTGCCTCTCTGTGTTTGTTTCTATGTGTTTGGTAGATCTGCTGTGTCTCCCAGTCTTGGTTGGGTGACCTTATATAGTAGGTACACTGTGGGGCCCTGGCACCGTCTCCCTGGTCACCTGCTCTTGGTGTTGTAGGCATGTCCCTTGTGTGAGTTGTATGTGCCCTCCTACTATAGTTGAACATTGGTTGCTATTGGCACATCTGTGGGTGAGATTGACCCACACGCTGCTTGACTGTGGGGTTTGTCCACGTCCACAGCTTACAGGCTGCTGTGTGTGTGTGTATGTGTGGGGGGGTGTCTTACCCCAGTGGGCTCTGGTGCCTGTTAAGACCATCCTGTGTTTGTGCCACTTGTAGGGCTAATTGGGCTGTGCTCTGTTGTGGTCTGAAGCCAACCTCCACTGTGTCGGTTCTGGAGCCTCTTGGAAGGGGCTCCACTGCAGGCCCACATCACCCACTGCCTAGACTGGCCAGGGACTATGTGGTAGGAGCTATAAAGCTATCTGTGGCTGTTAGCTGCCTGTGTTAAAGTTGGAGGCATGTAGGAGATGACACTGCAAATCGAGGATGGCTATCACTAGTACTGGGTCTGGCGTAGCTCTGCAAAAAGCCAGGACAACCCGATGCCTGCTGCCACCTGCTAACTCGTATAAGGTTTAGCCACTGATAAAGCCTCATGCAGTATGCAAGTTGGGTAAGGCAGGGTCTCAGGTAGACACTCGAGTGGGAAGAGTTGTATTCACCAAGTTAATATAGAATCTGGTTTGTGCCAGTGCTGACCCTGGAGCCTCTCAACAAAAGTCTCAGCACACCAAGGCCAGTTACTGCCCAACTGGTGGCTGCAGACTCTGATAATTTTCCAAGAAAGAGTGCAGTGTGGGTGGGGCTGGCTGCTCACATGAAAAAGCCTCTGGCTTTGGGGGAGTTGGGTAGGTCAGGTTCCCAGTGAGTCAGCAGGGTGGAGCAGTGGAGTTCCCCAGACCAATCAGATTCAGATTTGGCCTGTGGGGGTGGGCTCAACACAGGAAAGATGGCTCCAGCCTGCTGCCTGTACAGGAGGAGGACCTCCTCACAGGGAAATGGTCACTGTTCTCCAGTCCTGTCCCAAAGCCACACACCTCAGTCTGCCTGCTATATGCCTCTAGTGCCTTCCAAGTCACTGTCCCTCTGCCAGAGGCCAGGGTGAGTGCTTGGGTTGAGAGAGAGTCTGTGCATGGGTCATTTAAGAGGATAACTGGGTTTCCTGCAGCCTTCCATCCCATCTGGATGGTCAGAAAGCCCTCTATTTCTCACAGCCAGATGTTGTGGCGAATCCTCTTTCCATCACCAGTACTCAGAGCTGGAGAGTCTCTAATGGCCTGGGTTCCCTCATTCCTCCAGGGTAACCTCCATGGTCGAGGTATCCCTCCCAATTTTCATTCACCACAGGGAGGTTTGGGGCCAGCCTGTTTTGCATATCTACTCCTCCCACCAGTCTCGACCTGGCTTCTTCTTTATACCTTAGTTATAAAACTTTTGTTCAGCCAGACTCAGATGGTTCTCCAGGTTGATTGTTCTATAATTTAGTTGCAATTTTACTATGTTCATGAAGGAAGCAGACACAGTGTTTATCTACTTTGCCATTTTGTGTCTCTCCCCTGGATTTTTTTGTTGTTGTTCTCTTTTAGTCATTATTTTAGGATTTATAGATTATATTTTCTACAGTAATGAATTTTGCATATTATTTGCAAATATTTTTCATCTTTCATTCCTTTGTCTAGTCGTATTATGTTGGCTAAAATCTCCACTGTAGTGTAACAGAGAAGTAGTGGCAGTAGGCATTCCTCAATTTTTCATTTTAGTGGAGTTGCTTTATGGTTCACTATTAATTGTCATATTTACTAATAGCTCCCTAAGTTAAAGAAGTATTCTTTCATTCCTAATTTTTTCTTCTTGACATTAGTTAAAACAATCTTGTGGGTGTCCTCCTTTGTACTGCCTAGGTAATGAGTTTTACTGACAGATTTTCTAATGCTGCATCATTCTTGCTATATTGGGATAATTCATTTATTGTCAAGCCATTTTTTTCCTCTTTACCATAACATAAATGGAAAGAAAGTATCCTCACCTTGTCCTTTTTGTCTTTTGTTCTGAATATATAAACAGTTGATTTTCGAAAACTTTGATGATTGTCTTTTTAACATATTCTCTTTTTCATATACTTTTTCTTTCCCTAAATTTCTTTTCTAGTGGAGTAGCATAAACAAAATGTGTTCCTTTTTTTCCATCAAAAATCACTACTTTTCAGCTATAGGTTATGCCTTCTTATGAGTACAGTCTCTTGAATCCAAGGTATTTACATTAAGTGATATGTACTTCTCAATCAAGGGTACACTGTTCGTATCGGTTGATTAGATTAAGGTTTCAATCATTTATTGATTGATACTTGGGATGCTTTTGATTTTATTGTGCACTATCCAGAGAACCAGTTAATCTCAAGATCACATAGAACTGACATTGTTTAACCACACACAATTAAAACTACATGTAATAGTCACGACTGTTCCTATTATAAGAAACTGAATCTCAATAGTAGCTGGAACAATAATGTTATTGTATTGGCATAAATTACTGGACGTACAAAAGGTGATGGTAACCACCACATTACGTTCCCCAGATTAATTTTCAAACCTGTGGCCATCCTGTGGTCACCGATTGCCCTCCAATCCCCTCACCCTCCCCCCCACCCCCCACCCCTCCCGCCCATCTAGCAACCCTCAGTTTTTAATCTGGGGAACATAATTCGGTGGTTACCAGAGGGTAAGGGGGTTGGGGGGTGGGGGATGAGGGTGAGGGGTATCAAATGTATGGTGATGGAAGGGGAGCTGACTCTGGGTGGTGAACACACAGTGTGATTTATGGATGATGTGATACAGAATTGCACACCTGAAATCTATGTAATTTTACTAACAATTGTCACCCCAATAAATTAAAAAACAAACAAACAAACAAACAATACAATTAAATGGGCAGAGGACCTGAACATCACTTCTCCCAAGACATACAAATGGCCAACAGATGTATGAAAAAATGCTCAATTTCACTAGCTATTAGAGAAATGCAAATCAAAACCACAATGAGATACCACCTCACACTGGTTAGGATTTCTTTTTTTTTTTTTTTTTAAGCAGCTGGAGTTTTGATAGGGATTGTACCGAATCTGTACATCAATTTGGGGAGTATTTCCATCTGAATAATAAGCAAGATATGTATTTCCATTTATTATGGAGCTTCCTTAATATCTTTCAAAAATGTTTTAGTTTTCAGTGTATAAGTATTACACTTTTTTGTTAATTTCTAAATATTCTAAATATTTTATTCTTTTTGATGCTATTGTAAATGAAATTGTTTTCTTAATTTGCTTTTCAATTGTTCATTCCTGGTATATAGAATATACAATTAATTTTTGTGTATTGATCTTATAACTTGCAACCTTGCCAAATATGCTTATTAGCTCTAAAAAAAAAAAAAAAAAAAGGTGATGGCAGCCCTAGTTATGGGTGGATTCAGAGGTAAAGTCGATATCATCAGGGTTTTAAAAATCCATTTCTTTTTACATCTATTAGGCTTTATTTCCCATAAAGTTCTATTCATTTAGTTGCAAAAGGCTGCCAGGAGTCACATATTCACAGTCTACAAAGTTAACAACTTTATAGAAAAAAAAAACCAAAAACGATTTCCCCACTGTGCCTAAGTTCTTTGAAATTCTGGTTTGGGTTACTTACTTGTCCTTGCTTGAAACAATTACTGAAGCTGGAGGATGGGATTATTTCATTAGCTAGATGTGGTACATATGCCCATTCCTTCTGTGGGTGTGGAGGAAAGGAGAAGATACTCTCCATCCCAAAGTACATGAAAAATTTCCCCTGGAAAGAACAGGTTTCCATTTTAGAACAGTAGGGAAGAAAGAGTAGACTGACAATATAATATTTAGCTAACATTACATAATACTTATATCTCACGGGTTGATGTATAATAATTTATGTGTAGTAACTCATTAAATCCTCTTAACAACCCTATGGGGAACGTATTATTCTAATTATTTTGGAATAACTTTGCATTTTTACATTTGCATTTTACATTTAGAGAAATGTCACAAATATAGCACATATAGTTAGTTCCAGTATACCTCTCATCCCATTTAACGTTTTACATTACTATGGTGAATTTGTCAAAACTAAGAAACTGCCATAGGTACATTACTATGAATTAAACTCTAGCATACATTAAAGTTCACTCCGTGATGTATAGTTTGTAATGAATGCGATCTATGTATTTTGACATATGCATAGTTATGTATCTGATACCCCAGTACTATACAGAACAGTTCCTAATAGCAAAATTTTCCCTATACATTCTATTGTAGTCAATCATTCTTCTTTTCCCAGCTGCTGACAACCAGTAACCTATTTTCTGTTCTTATAAGTATTACCTTTTCCAGAATATCATCTGAATGGAATTCTGTGATATGTAGATTTTAGGGTCTGACTTCTTTAAGTTAATGAAATGTATTTTGTACTCATCCACATTAGTTGCATGCATCAATTGCCTATTCCTTTTATCCTCCAAATAGTATTCTGTTGTATGCCTCTTCCACAGTTTATCAGTTCCCCTGTTGATTGGCATATTGACTGCTTAAAGTTTTTGGCTATTATGGATAATTCTGCCCTCAACATTCTCACACAGATTTTCTGTGATTATAAGTTTCCAGATCTCTTAGAAGAATAACTAATAGTGTTGTTGTTAGGTTGTATGGTAAGTCTTTGTTTAATTTTATAAAAATCTGCCAAACTCCTTTCTAAAGTTGTTCCGCCATTTCTTAATCCCATAATTAATGAGTGAGTGTTCCTGTTGTTCCTCATCCTTACTGGCATTTGTCATAGTCAGTTTTTGATTTGTAGTTTAGCCTTTCAAGTAGATGAACAATTTTTCATATTTTGTGGTGGTTTTATATTTCTCAATGACAAATTATTTTGAATATTTTTTTATGCTTTTATTTGCCATCTCTATTTCTTCTTGCCAGCTGTATGTGTACCCTATAAGGTACATTGTTATTAATTCCATTTTATAAATTAGAAAACTGAGAATCAAAGCAATTAATTACTTAATCTAAGATCATGTAACAGGTAACAATAGATTTCCACTACTCTCCTTTTAAGTAACATATCTACAAATATTAACAACCCAATTACAGAAATACCATCAAAATCTATGATACATATCTTATATTCCCCACTTGACATCCACTTCTTAAGAAACACCACACAAAATCATAAATCAGAAAAACACTCCCCAAAATCAGAAATAAATAATATATGAAAAACCTGTAAGATTAAGTAGTGAAGAACTCTTAGCAAGAACATCAAATCATTGAATTAGCATAGATAGCTACTTTTTTGCAAAAAGTTTATGTTTTAGGAGTTTTTTTTTGCATTTTTATTAGTTTCAGATGTACAAAACAATGTAATAGCTAGACATTTACACCCCTCACAAAGTGATAACCCCCCTCCCCCAATTTACTACCCCTCTAACATCGTATATATCTGTTACAATTCTGTTGACTGTATTCCCTATGCTGTACTTCACATCCTGTGACTATGTACACATACACACACACATATTTGATTATAGTTGACGTTCAGAATTATTCAGCTTCAGCTTCAGATGTACAGCATAGTGGTCAGGCATCTACACTGTCCATGAAGTGGGCTCCCTAATATAATAAGTACCTATATGACACCCTACAAAATCTTTACAACAAGATAAAGGGGGTAAAAAGTACAATTTAATAGTCACAATATGAAAGAGAGTTTGGGGAATATAATCAATAATGTTGCACTAGGCATTTTTTAATCAAGTTCTTTACTCTCTTACTTTTGAGAAAACTATTAAAATAATGACCTACATCATGCTAAATATGGTGCTTAAGTAGCACTCTATTTACTCCTAGGCATTTCCTGGCTTGATATTTGCAATCCCAATACATTGGTTTCTCCTGTTTCTTCTTTCTTTCGTCTGGCCATTTTTAATGTGAGATTTAGCTGAGATGCAACGTCGGATTACATCACTGGTTGCTCCAGAATGAGACGTGATAATATTCCCTATTTTTAAGTGTTTGAAATGAGGGTCACCTACACAACTATACATACACATAGGCTATGTGTTACTTTACATAATTGAACAAAAGCTCAGATTGAATTGATTATCATCCATTTATTGTAGTCTCTTCATGTATTGAAGTTATGATCATCTGTTCCTTTTATGTTAATTAGCTTAAATTTTCAAAAAAAGTTCTTGTAGTTTTATGCTTTCTTTTGCACTGTAAGTTTTAAACTAAAATATAGGATATCTCCCTAATGTGGAATTCAACTACTCTGCGTACTCACATTCTTAAAATAAATCTTTAATGCTTAAATCATAAATGTTAAAACTTCTCATTAATTTTTGTTTAAACCTGAAATTTAGTAGTCCAAGAAACTATGCTAAATTAGTTTTTTATACATGTACTTCATAGGTAATAAAGAACACTTAAATATTTTATAATGTATTCAAAATATATCTGAACATGTATTTACCAATTCTGTAAATTACAAACTTATTTTTCTTAAATTAAGTGTATAAATGGTTTGGTCTGTATACTGAGGCAGAGATATATTATTAATAAATATTATTTAATAAGGAATATTCTGAATATGAACTAGTTCATCATAGAATTATCCTTATTTTATGGGGAAAAAGTGGTCAACTAACCATTTTATAGGAAAAGCATGTCATGAAAATTCGAATGTAGACAGAATAATTATATTATTTTTAGGGTTTTTCTCCTTCACATTATGCTCCATTATCAGCTTTGGTTGTTTGTTTTGATCACTGGGCTATTAGAATAAATGAATGCAAATGAGGATTTCTGACGTGCAGTACCTTAAAGATTATCCTAGATATTGCAATAACCATATGTAGACTTTCCATAAAATTTCTAACTTTTAAAATTAAGACATAGCAACCTGTATTTTAGAATAGCAGCTGTAAGGTGCTTTCTTATATATATAGTGCATACTTTTATTTATTTCTGTGGTGTATTACCATCTATCACATTAAGCACTGAAATGACATGAACAAATTGATCTCTAAAAACATTTATTTTCAATCCACTATTTATTTTTATGATATATAACATGATTTGATATTTTGTTCATTTATATTTACTCTTTTATGGTTTCAGGACAGAATTAACTACATTATTGCTGTATTAGATTAGTTTTTCTTTTTGTCTATGATTTCTCCTGATAATATGTGTCTTGTTCTCAGATAACCAATGACAAAAAAAAAAAAAAAAAAAAAAAAAAAACACACGAAAAAAACCTCAGTAGATACTTATAAATTTTATTTTTTTTAATCTAAATTAGTCTGCTAAGGTATATCAGGAGAAAATAAATTGTGTGTTCACTGACCTATAATTTAAGAAATTAAGTGAATGCTGTTTGCTTTCATATAACTCAAATGGAAGATACAAAATAACTCAGGGTTTGGGAATGGGATAATGTTAAGTACCTGGTAGTGAGATCCAATCAAACCACCATCAAATGTCATTAAGTTCATTTTCAGTACCAATAAAAGTACACAGATATGCACGAGGTGTGATCAAAAGATACAGTAAATGTTTAAATAAAAAAAAATAGTAAAATAAAAGGCACATTGACATTAATCCTCCTCAAAATATACTCTCCCTGACTTCGAACACACTTATCCCATTGTTCTTGCCACTTTCAGAAGCAGTTCTGGAAGTCCTCTTTCTTGAGTGTCTTTACATCATCCTCCATCATGATACCACTCAGTGTCATACATCGCCTCCGGTACAGCAATTTCTCTGAAGTAAAAACATTACAATGTGCCCTCATCTACCTTATTCACCAGATCTGGCACCTTGTGACTGCTGGCTCTTCCTGAAAGTCAAAATGACCATGAAAGGTAAATGTATTGAATCAATTCAGGACATTGAGGCAGCCACAGCAGCACAACTAAAGAAACTCATGAAAGAGGACTTTCAGAAGTGCTTCAGAAAATGGCAAGAACAATGGGATAAGTGCTTTTGAAGTGAGGGGGAGTAGTATTTTGGGAGGGATTAATGGCAATGTGTCTTTTAGTGTAATCGTTTTATTTTTTTTTTTTATTTATTTTTATTTTTTTTATTATTTTTTTTTTTTTGTAATTTAAGCATTCACTGTGTTTCTTGATCACACCTTGTTTCATCTTACCAAACGATGGAGATAATTGTTTCCTTTTCTTCACTGGGCAAGAAGAACGACTTTAAAAACATGGAACGCTAAAGAGTATTTTTTTTGTTGTTTTTAAGTATCAAAGTCAGAAAATTAGAGCCAGAGGTATAAGTATGGGGGAGGAATCACAGACTTCTTAAAGAACAAGGTGACACAGTGTCTGAAGTCCTTGGGGGATATAAAAAGATGATGGCATATTGTTAACACAGAGTTTCTGCCTTTTTTTTTTTTTTTTTTTTTTTTTTTGCATAGAGCTTTTGCTTGAGTGCATGAATGTGTTTAGAGGAGCAGATAGTTGTAAGAGGTAGAAAGGCAGGACATGCTTTTAGCTTGTTTGCATTTAGTATCTCATTCAAGTTCAAATTTGAGTGAAAATCACTCAAGGTATAAGAGTATACTAGCCAAATTACCTGGTCAAGCCATGACATCTTCAACCTTATAATTCAGATAAGATTGACCACACATAGTAATTATGAAGAATGAAATGGAACAATAATTATAAAATACCTAGAACACTGGGAAATACATAGTAGATATTCTATAGATTTTTAATCTATTTTTGTTCTTCTTTCCTGCTTTTATTTTTCTTTGCATAGGGACGGTAGTCAAAAAGTCAAATTATTAGACTAATATTTTTAATGGGATAATTTATAACAATTTATTTTAAGAATAATTACTAGAGTACTGTTCAGCATTGAACATTATTTTACAAAGTAGGAAACCAGACCATAGGGATTAAACAATTTTCAGATGTTATAGCTAAAATATGTCAGAACTAGATTAAAATCCAATTTTTATCATTTATTCTTCATACTTTATCTTCAAATTTGTTAGATTAATTTGCTGATATACTAGCTAATGGCTTAAACACTAATATGCAAATATTCTCAGTATCAATATTATTAATTAACTGGTTCTTTTAAAGTAGAATTGCATCTTTATTTCTGTGGGAGCCAGTAAGAGAAAGGACTCTACTATGTTTCAAAGTTACTTTTCAACTTCATTTGATATATTTTAGTTGTAATATTCCATTAAGATGCATTTAAATTAAATCTGAAAATTAAGTAATCTGATAGGCACATAAGGCTTCATTGATACTGTAATAGCATAATAATGATCAGAATGGATAGAATTATCCTCTCCTCCGTTTTTATTCTAGAATTCTTATTTTTGTTCAAAACCTGTCAAAAAGCCATAGAAGTGAATGATTATTTTTGTTTGTTTGTTTTTCTAACATGGCCTTTTGTCCACAAAATATTTCTGAAGTAAAACATATTCAAAGGAAAAAAGGAATGGAAAGAAAAAGGAAAAAAAAAAAAAGGAGGGGAAGGGAAGGAGAGTAAATTGCATTCTGAAAGATAATGAGTTAATAGCAGCTGAAGTACACTTTAAGATAGTTCCAAAATATTTCAGAACAAATAGGATGACAAACTACTTGTTATAAATACCCAACTGTTCAAAAATAGAGCTAATTAGAAGATTATCTTCTATAAATATGACAGAGCAACAATGAGGGAATTGTCAGTGTGGCCGGAATTTGGGATCAGAATTGAATATATGAATAACTGGCAGCTGATTTGTATTTCAGGGGAAAAATGAAAAAAATAATAATTTATGGTCCAAGAAAAAGGGAAAACTTGCATAGAGTTATAGACCTAGTAGTAATGGTATGGTTGGCTTGGATGTTGTGACTTAATTCTTTCACTCATTGGTCACTGGAACTTCTAGAATATTATGTGACTCAGGAGGGCTCACTGGATTGGAGTTTCCTACAGTTTATCTCAGCCTCTCTTAGCCATTGGTCTATGTGGTGAATGAAAATGCCATGCATGGATGCATTGATGGGTAAACAAGTAACAAAAATTCATATAACCTTAAGGGAAGTAATTAATTTCTTATATGTGAGCAAATAACCCCTACCTTAGATAATAATTAATGAATCAATTTTATATATCATTCATTCAACAGCGTATTTATAGCAATATAGAGAATATTTCTCAATATAAAAGAAAACCCAAAAAAATAGTATATGTTAGAAATATAGAAGGTACTTATCAATATAGATGTCCTGGAAACATTGCCCAGATCCATACATTTGTCAATTCAGCAAAGTATTTCTGTTTTTCTTTTAGCCCTTTCAATTCTAATATGCCTGAAAGGCAGAAACTACATTATTATTAAGGAAGTATATAGATAGAAGCAGAACAAACTATGCTATTAGTAATTATGTGAAAAGTTTTAATCAATGTTAAAAAGCTTATTTTCTTAGAATGAACTGTGTAATAATACTATTTGTAAGAAGCCAGTCTTTCCATAATCTTGAAAGCTGGGAGATCACCTTTAAGAAAGTATACTCTGGTCTTATCAATTATGATTTTTGTTTTAAAGTAAAGAAAATGATTTTATAGATGCTAGAAGATTCAATTCTCAAATTCTAACCAAAACACTCTTTTTTTTAAAAAAAGCCTCCTGTCTTTATAGTCAGGTAAGTTTATATCAAAAAGGTCTTATGTGAAGGGATGACCAAATTTTGACATTAGTACTTTTTCTTTTGTTTAGTTGATGAGATATCTGATTAATATTTCCAGGGTAGCAGTTGAAGAAAATAAAGGCAAAATAAATCACTTATAGGTGTTTGATTTGTCTCAATAATGAGGCTAATGTTATACGCTTCCAAGGTGCTTGGATATATTTTAAAGTTTTCATGCTATGTGACCAAAGAAGAAAATCAGTGACTAGACGTAGATTAGCCTTCTGATGAAGAAGTTCTAAGTTCAGTACCATTGAATCTGCCAGGCTGAAAAGAAAATCAGAGGAAACCGAGGAAGATATTGAAGTTAGATGCATAGCAAAAGACAATGGGTGGTTTCAGAATTTTTGGACTAGTCCTCTAGAAACCAAATTTTGCTTAAATTACAATTCTTTACTTCTTTAGTATTCAGCAGCAACAAAAGCCACCTGACAATCATTGGATCCCTCCTGCTGCTTAAAGTGTCCAAAGGAAAGAAACATGGCATTGTATCTTATTGTTTCATTTCAGTGAGTTTACTTTAAGATCCTAAAAATAGGAGATAACATGACAAGAATTGCTAATAGCTTTTAAATATTATTTTTCTATTTACTGCCTGGTTTTATTTTTTCCCACAAAATGGTTTTTGTCATATTTTAAACTGATTGCTGATTGTTTAGATGAACACAGCTCTTCTAAGAAAAGCTCATATTTAAAACATGAAACTTCCTGTCTATCATAAATATTATAAGAGGAATAAAACGGAACAGCTCATTGCTGAGTTTTTTAAAAAATGAACTTATAAACATTATGGATAGTCATAAATTAGGTAATCCACAGCAAGCTTTCAATATTCCTTGGATGGCATTCCCTTATGATAAATCATCATTTCCCAATTACTACTATTAAATATATATGAAAAAATAAGGATTATTTTGAAATGATGGCAGAGAAAAACAGTCTAGATGCACATAGGCTAATAAAGAAAAGTTATTTGATTTTAAAAAGTGGAAATCACTCTTAAGCCAGATGATCTATACGTATAGGACTTGGCCATAACTAATGGCATGGGCCAATACCTTAACAAATGAGAATAAAACCAAAAACTAAATCTAAAAGAGAAAAACTTCAAATCTTCAGACTATGATTTAAACTCATGGTGTAACCAGTAAACATAAGTGGCTAATAAAAGGTAAACCTCTATTGTGTGTGCGTGTATGTGTTTAAGTAACCGTCTTTAGAACACACACAAATAACATCAATCTGCAAGTAAATGTGTGCTTTAGCAAAGAAGAATCAATAGCGTCTTCTTATTAGACAAAGGACAATATGTGAATGACTACTCCAAAAGCTTTCATTGCAAAAATAGAAAGCACTTGATCTAGCTTTCTGTTTGTATGATTCATGAATTCCTTGGACGAGTAATGCCTAAAGCTTCAAAGTAATATTTTAAAGTCAGTGTAGGGAAAACACTGAAATGCCAGAAAACGTACTTGAACTATAACTGTCTTTAACAGAAATAAATTAGTGGTAAAATAAATTAGTCTTTATATGAAATATATAGATGGAGAAGTAAATATTTCTCAACCCATTATATTCTATCTAACATAAAAATGCCTATCTTAAATAATTTTCTTTTCTATTACAATTATACCTTAAATCAATTTATTAACACAATATATTCAATAGATTTGCATCCCTTTTTACGAGTTAAAGAATATTATTAGAGTACTATTGAGGAACTTACAGTAACTCATTTTATGGTAAGAGGGTTAGACCTTTTCTAGCAAATGAGAGAAAAACCAAAAACTAAATCTAAAAGAGAAAAACTTCAAATCTTCAGACTATGATTTAAATTCATAGTGTATTTCAGGACATAGCATTAATTCATTGTATTTTACTAGGATTTGTTAATGTGGTGTAAGATAGATAGATAGATAGATAGATAGATAGATAGATAGATAGATAGATATAGGTATAGGCATAGACATAGACATAGACATAGATATAGACATAGACATAGATATAGATATGCATGTAGGACAGTCTGATGTAATACAGTGATTTTTAATGTGTGCTTGGCAAAAGATGAAAAATGTATCCATATTACTATGTTACCACAAAACATAGTCCATATGTTAGGAAAATACATGATTAATCACTTCAAGTGATTTCCTTCACTATAGGACCTGAAAGAGCATTTAAAAATAACCAACTTTATTGAAAATATTAAAAATCAGTATATCTCTAAAGACTTTTCCCAGCTTATGTGACCAATACACCCTTTTTGGGTGACATTTGAATAGGATAAGTATGCAACAGAAGTCTCTTTCGGATAACATATTCCTTTAGAAAAAATCCTGCCCTAGTGGTACATAGCACGGTGTTAGATTTCAGTATCTGGAATTAACGACCTTAGGGACCTAATTTAGTCAATTAACTCTTTTCTATTTTTGTAAAATGTCAAGCCACCTACATATATTACATTTTGAGAATAAAAAGAGAAGATTGTATGGGAATAAGTTTAAAAAGAATGTGCCAAAATAAATTACATTGCCCTTTAAACTGAAGTAACATATTCTTTGTCCTATGGCTTTTTTGGCACCTCAACATTCAGACTTTTGCTGCATGTTAGAATCACTCTGGGAACTTAAGAACAATCAATGTCCAGACCCTTTCCTAAATCAATTAAATGAAAGTCTTTGGGTTGAGGCCAGGCATTGATGTTTTTAAAAGCTCTCAAGATGATTCGAATGTACACTGAAGGCTGTGAAACACCACTGTAGACTACATCCGAAAGCAAAGAAATCAACCCTTTTAGCCCAATCAGAAGAATTGTCCTAATGGAATGTATTATCAGATAGTGAAGCATGTCTCTTCTCTTATAATGTTTGTTATTTTACTCAACTTTATATGCTCTGCTAGTTACTTGGGTTCATCTGGCTAAGATTTGTCATCATCTGGAACAGAATCTGGGAGTAGGAGGTGAAGAGGAGATATGGCAGGCAGCAAGTGGAAGGGCAATGGTATTGATTCAGGTTGTTTTAGGAATGGTTGGAGGAGGCAGAAACTTAAATGAGTGTTTCTCTCATTTAAGGGAGAGATATGGAAAAGGGTTTTACAGTCGGCCAAGGAGTGCTTCCAAATAGTCATGACAGCCAATCCCTTCTTCTCCTCACCCACACACATTCCATCTGATCCAACTGACCTGGAAATTTTGTTTAACTCTCATCTCTGCGTTGAGAAACACTAGCCTGGAAATTTCATTTCAAATTTAAGATCTCTGGTGAGCATCATACATATTGGTGAAAATATAGTCAAATGTGAAAATGCAAATAGTATGAGGAAGGATGATACACCAGTTTGTTTATTTTTTTACTTTGGTGCAAAAAGTAGGACAAGAAAGAAAGATTTTAGAAATTTTGAAGGCCAGAGATGCAATGAAAATGAATACTGAATGGACATGGGATGTGAAGGAAAAACTGGAAAATATTTGAGAAGCTTGAGGTATTGAAGGCATTTTTACCTACTTGATGACTTACCATCTGCGTAAGTGTTATAAGAAAGGACAATGGTGGGAAGATATAATCAGGCATATAATGGTATAGTGAGAATACAAGGTAGACTAAAGAGTTTAGGGCCTGAAAGATGTAGCCCATACAAAGTTTGTATATCCTTTACTATTGTTAAGTCTCAGTGTCTGGTTATGTATGGAATCATGTGATCTTGTTTACAAGAATACCATCAATGGGATTGTTACAACAAATAGGTGAATTCTTTTGAATGCAGTAGGAAAGAAGCCATTTTAACAGCATAGTTTCTTCCCTTTTCAAAACTAAACAAACTGTCACTATTAATAAAGTTTATACTTTCCCAAGTTCCTAGTAGTCTGGTTCAGTGTGAGTTAAATAAACTTGTTCACTTAACAGCTTTTCTTCTTCAAACAATTTTATCATTCAAAATTACCTTATCTGGAAAATCCTTGCTCTTTCAGCAAGCCCTTAGACTGTAGCAGCCATGAATCAATAGCGCATATTGAATTTAGAGAATTACTGACTAACCCTATTGCTACAAGCTGGGATTTACTTCTAACTAGCAATTAAATTGTCGTGTAGGCTAAAATCCATCTTTCAGAATCATCACCATAATGTTAGCTTATTTGATTCAGACTTTCAAAATATACTTTCTGTTCAAATATACTCTTATTAAAAAATAAAATTTACAAAACTAAATCCAGTCATCCTCATCTCTAACTTCTGTTTGTTAAGTCATGGCAGCCTGGAAAGACTTTCTTATTACATGAGAGAGCAGAGGTGAGATCTGGGTAACAAATAAAATAGAGATTTACTGGCTCTAACCACTGCTGTGACTCATATCTCAGTCTTCCTTAAACTGAAGGTATGGAATTAGGTATATGGATGGGAGAGTACAGGAGGAAGTGCCTGAAAGCGGTGGACTGAAATGGCTTAAAGAACTCTGAGAATCATAGAAATAGCAGCCAGCTAACTGTACTGATAAAACCTTGACTCATGATACCCACTTTCTAAAACTATTGAGTGATTTTCCTATGTGTCGTCAATATTTTTTTCCAGATTTTCCCAAAGTATTGTTGAGCTACCAACAAAAAATTACATCTGCAGTCTCTCCATAAACACACACACACACACACACACACACACACACACGAGATTGGATAATTAAGTTCTCAAACTCATCCTAGAAAAAGTCCTCCATACCTCATGGCTGAATATCACTATGGTCACTTTCAAAGTTCTCCCCTTGGGAAGCTATGCACCAACGCCAGCACCTAGTCCACCCTTCAAAGCAATTTTGGAATTCTTTTTCTGGAATGGAATCAGAACTGTCCTCGTATTACCCTTGATGTCCTGAAGGTGATCAAAGTGTCTTTCTTTCAATATTTCCTTTATCTTCAGGGAAAGAAAGAAGTCACTGGGGGCCAGATCAGATTAGTAGGGAGGGTGTTCCAATACAGTTATTTGTTTACTGGCTAAAGCTCCCTCACAGACAGTACCAAGTGAGCTGGTGCTTTGTAGTGATGCAAGAGCCAAGAATTGTTGGTAAAAAGTTCAGGTTGTCTAACTTTCTCACACAGCCTTTTCAGCACTTCCAAATAGTAAACTTGGTTAACTGTTTGTCCAGTTGGTACAAAATCATAACGAGTTATTCCTCTGATATCAAAAAATATTACCAACATCATGGCAACCAGTTTGTGGATTTCATTGTCATATGGTCTGACAACGAAATCCACAAACTGGTTGCAATGATGTTGGTAATATTTTATATTGATATACATATATATATGTATATATTTATACATATATATTTATATATATACATATATGTTTATATTTATATATATATATATATATATATATATATATATATATATATATAATCACATATATATATATGGTTAAAACTAATGTTGAAGCTAGTATTCAAGAAGTAAAACATCTCAAGGCTGTTTTGTATTTGAGACAGTGCAAGGGATCAAGCCGCCTACTTTAGTGCAGTAATGGTTGGATGGGTGGGTTAGGATATGTCTGATGGAGGTTTTTCCACATGTAATAAGAGAATCTCAATATCATAAAAGTCTAGAATCATTAGTCACCCTAAATTAATGCAGGTGTGCTCCATGCTTTTAGAACCATATATATATATTTGGTTTCTGTTTTCTTTAAAACAGCAAACAAAAAACAGAAAACACTTTCCCTTTGGAGAGATTGGCAAATAATGTAATTATTAATTGTACTAAAAACAGTACACTAAATATTTAACTATTTTGTTTCCCTCTAACAATAAAGGGGAATATCTAAAATTCATTAACTATCAAAGGGAGGTGAATGAACATTCTTGGAACTAAAAAGTAAACATCTGAGGGTAAAAAAAATCAGTATGATGAATAATGTATTAATTCAATAGTTATAGAGAGATATCCTAAACAAGTAAAGATATAAGGGAAGGATCTTTAGAAATATATTATATCTATTAATTCAGTAGATACAGAGAGATATCCTAAACAAGTAAAGATATAAGGGAAGGATTCCACAGGTATAACAAACTGTTGTGGAAACAATGAAATTTCTGACTCAGGTGTCTGTGAAATATGCTGTATTCTTTTTGGCCTTCATTATTTCTAATGCAAAAGCATTTGTTAATTGTATTGTTATTTCTCTGTACATATTGTATTCCTATTGCAATTTGAAAGATTTTCTTTGTCTTTCAGCAATTTAATGTATGTAGGTTTAGATATATTTGTGTTTATCCTACATGAGATTTGTTGAGTTTCTTGGATCTGTAAATTGCTATTTATTACATCAAATGTGGGAAATTTTTGACCCTTATTTCTTCAAATATTTTTTCTACACTTTGACCTTTTTGCTGGCAGTCACATCACATCCATGTTGGTATGCTTGATATTTTCTCACAAGTCTGTGAGCTTTTGTTTATTTTTTCTTATTTTTTTTTTCTCTCCCTGTTCTTGAGGTTGAGTAACTTCCATTGATCAGTGTTCAGGTTTATTGATTTTCATTGTTGTTGTCTCAAATATGCTATTGAGCTCATCTACTAAATTTTCCATTTCATTTATCATATATTTTCAATTCTGGAATTTTTATTCAGTTCTTGTTTCATACATTTCTATGTATTTACTTTGATTTCCTATTTGTTGAGTTACTGTTGCTGTGCTTTAATTCTTTAAACATTGTTTTCTTCAGTACTTTGAATATAGTTATAGTAGCTGCTTTGAAGTCTTTTTTTCTGCTAAATCCAACATCTGGGCCCTCTTATCATAGACAGTGTCTGTCTTCTGAGTATGAGTTACACTTTTTTGTTTGTTTATATATCTGGTGAGTTTTTGTTGAAAACAGTCATTTTATTTAATATATTGTAGCAACTCTAATTCAACCTGTTTCTTTTACGTTTTTTATTGCTGTTGCTTATTTTGTTTATTTGTTTAGAAACTTGTCAGTACCACATATTCAAAACTAGAGGAATAAACTTAAATGGGCTCTTCTTAGTCAAATTTGAATAATTTATAATTTGGATAACTTATAAAAATTATATAATGAGAATATTATAACTCATAAATATAAAGAAATTGATGAATCTATGGGAGATACTTACAAAAAGAGGGAAGGGTACACTTCTTTACTAGAGAAGGCCTTAACAGAAGAATACCAAATAAATTATAGAATTAAAATACCACTATTTTACAACTACCAATTAAGTAAATGATTTAGATTAGAAAAAGACTGTCAATGAATAACACAAGCATCACTCAATTAAAACAGCAGTCAGATATTATTACGTACTTGCTAGAATGGCTGAAATTAAAAAAAAAGACAGTATCAGTTACTGGCAAGGATTTGGAGCATCAGGAAATCTTATCTATTGTTTGTGGGAATTCAAAATGGCATAGCTAGTTTGGGGGATAATTTGGCAGTTTCTTATAAAACTTAACATAGTTTTATCATACAATGCAGCAACTGCACATGTATTTATCCAACTGATTTGAAAACTTATATTTACCAAAATTCTACATGCAAATATTTACAGCAATTATCATGAAAAAATGGAAGCAGCCAAGATATCCTTCAAAAGATGAATGGATAAAAATTCTGGCCATACATCCATACAATGGAATATAATTCAGTGATAAAGAGGAATGAATGAAACCACACGAATTAATCTTAAATGCACATTGCTAATTGAAAGAAGCCTGTATGATAAGATTATATATTATGTCGTTCCATTTATGACATTTTAAATTAGGAGGTCAGCAGATCCCACGATAAAATTAAATTGCGATTAAAACGTTTAATCATATTATAAATGTATGACATCACTGAACGAATGGGGGAGAAAGCATGGTGATCCAAGTGACTTTGGAAACAAGAGGCAATTGCAAGACTAAAGACAAAAGGAACTGTACATAATCACTGTGGTATAGTTGGTGAAATCATTTCTCACAGATGTATGAGTTAGCAAATTCTGAAACCACGATACATGTATACTGGGACTGAACAAACATATGAAATGAATTGTAGATGTTGGGAACAAGGATGGAGTGAAAATTTACAGACAAGCAGGAGAGCAGCAAAATGAACCATTTAATATTGGATTGAGTTGGAGTCATCAGTATAAACTCATGCTTGGCTTAACACTGACACAATTGGATACAAATAGAAATAATTATAAATAATGGGTTTATACACATAATGTATATGATCTATATAATCTATATAATCATTGATCTATTAATAGACTGGTATAATAATGTGTATATACATAGATATAATATTTCCAAGCTCTATATTCTGAAAAAGCCTAGCGGCAATGACGCCACAGCAGCAATGAACACATCCAGAGCCCAGGTTCTGGTTTTTAGTTGAAGAACTGAGGGCTCTTTGGGGAAATGGATGATTATAAGACTGGGTCAGGAAATACACAAGATGAACCTGGAGCATCTTGTAGTACCAGAAATTAAGGGAGTGCTTAAAAAACGAACCACTAGAATATGTCAAACAGAACTGCACTAACTCTTAGTGACCAAAGCTAGAATAATTTTAGTAACAAAATAAATAATGTAGAACTGGACTATAACCTAAAGTAAAAATAAATATTATGAGTCCATATGGAAACAAATAAATGATTGAATAAATACGTAAAGGAAGGAGAATAGACAAATCTCCATACAGAAGAAATAAAAAATAATGTATAGTTAGTTACTCCTTGTTTCAGGTGGTGAAACATAACACTGCATTCCTTAAGTGTGGGCTGTACATAGGAGAGCATGAAAAGAAAAAAAGGAGTAACTTGACAGTGGTGAAGGCTGACAAGTACTACTCTAGCCATATGATCAAGGTTAATATCACGGTGATATTAAGGAGTGTTGATTGCATGCACTCCTGATACGATGTGATGCAAATGGCACTTCTGTGGCTTTTCCTTCCTCAAACCCATAACTCCAGATTCATCATGAGATAATATCAGTTAAACCCAAACTGAGAGACATTTTATAAAGTACCTGATTAGTCCTCCCCTAAAACTGTCAAGATCAACCAAAAAGTCTGAGAAAATGTCACCAACTAGAAAAGTCTAAGGAGACATGATGACTAAATGTAATGTGATATCTTGGATTGGATCGAGGGTCAGAAAAAAATGACAGTAGATAGAAATTAAATACTACAACTAAAGTATGGTCTGTATTTAGTAATAGTACATCGATAATCATTCATTAGTGAGGATGAATATATCACCCTATATAAGATGTTAACCACAGGGCAATCTGGTTATGATAAATGTAAAAATTCTCTGTACTATCTTTAAACTATTTTTGAAAATTTAAAATTACTTTAGAATAAACATGTAATTAAAAAGAAAACTTTGGAGACATTTTAATGGGGAAAAAGATGTTCAAGTTCAAAGAATCACTCCACAGATTGTTTTCCATTATAAAGGGGAAAGGTACCTTTATGGTGGAGGTATCTATATGATAACACTTTCACCAAGTGATTGAATTATTTTTTATCAAAAGTTGTACAATTGTACATCATGAGCCTCCTGATAGCTGTACAGAGAAGAATAAAAACATCACTATTTCTGACAAAAATATTTAACCTGAATCTAATCATGATGATGACAAGCCATATTCCGCAAAATAAATAAGATTTCTTGGATAACTAAAAGCTCTCATAACTAGAGCGTTTCAGGTTAAAGGATTCAGTTTTTTTGTTTCTGTTTTGTTTCTTTTCTTTTCTTTTCTTTTATCTTCTTTTTTCTTTCTTTTTTTTTTTTTTTTTTTACTTAACACAGTGTGTTACCATGAGGTGAGTTGAAAGAGCCTGTTAGAGTAAGTGGAGTTAGGGATGCAAATCTAAGGATATCATGGGTAGGATCACTTGTACCAAGTGATTGCACAGAATACATGCTATGGGTAATTAATGTGTTGCTGCATAAAATGAAAAAAAAAAATAAAAGACAATCTCTTTCTTGGAATTTAGATCAAACAAGTCAGAGGTGAGCAGACATAATGTCAGTGCATAAACTTTTAGTGTTTGAATCTTACCTATTGTTGGAGATTTGTGTTAACTCTGACTGTGACTGTAACCAGAAGTTTCCTTCTACTTCATGATCTCTGATGTAAGCGCTACTTAACTATTTTTCTCTGCTTTTATCATAGTCAATATAACTACAAGTAAAGTAATCAAGTAATCATATAAATGATTATGGAGCATAAGATTTATTTTTGAATAAATAAATCTAACAGATTATTCGTCTTTTAAAAACTACATTTGACATAATCAATTTTTAAATATAGAAAGTAGTTTTGAAAACCATTTAACAGAAAGATCAGTTATGAAAATCCTGGTTGACAAAAAAAGTTAAAGCACTGCTCTGTGACATTATTTTGTCTGGCTAGGGAGAGCAATTGGCAGTTTTTGACTGACCACTTTCATTATTCAATCATTCACTTCGGGATCACTGATTTATTACTGTATCACAAAGTTCTGTAAACAGACAAAGGTGTAATTAAATTCTGTAATGGGCAGACAAGAATATAAAGACAACTTCACATCACTTTTTTTTCCCCTCATTTTTTCAGTATTGTCGGCTTTCGTTAAGTCTGTTAGAAAACCCATATTTTACACATGGTGTGAGTAATGCGCTCCTGGAAGTTAACAGACTTTGCATTCTTATCATCAAGCATTGCACTTGTCTTGCTGTGCTTGAAACCAGGTTATTACTATTATTATTACTATTATTATTATATATTTTTTAATTTATTTATTTTTCTTTCCTCCAACTTTGTGATCTCTTTCTTAGCACCTTAGCACTGTGAATTTTTGGCTGAAACTCCGTAGCCTTCCTAGAATGGGTTGTACTGTATTACTTGATTTTGCCCTAAGCTTTGCAAGCCCCCTGTGGCTGGTTATGAAAGGCAGTGGGAAAGGAGAAAAATGCAGTTTGCCAGCTAGTACTAAGGAGAGAAATAACACAGATACTTTGAGACTCATATTAAATTAACCTTCTCTGCCTCCCAGGATTTTCATGGCCAAACCGCTAACTTCCACAAAACTGATAGTCAATTCAACAAATATTTACAGAGATCCTACTGTGTGTGGATCACTCTGCCAGAGCAAGGAGGAGATGAGAAAAGGGAAGTAAGTGACTGTTGAAGAGAAAGGGGAAGAGTCTTAAAGTCTTAGCTTTGGAATTAAATGGGTTCAAATGTGTTTTTTTTTTAACTTTTCCCCTTATTATCCTGTGGACTGAGGCCGGTTAACTTCTGTAATTCCTTTTTCTTTATTTGGATTGGGCTAAAGAGAATTAAATAAAAGTAAAATTATGGACGAAAATATAAATACTACATCTTTATACATTTATCTATTGATGGGCACCTAGGTTGCTTCCATATCTTGGCTATTGTAAATAATGTCACAGTGAACATAAGGGTACATATATCTTTTTGAATTGGTGTTTCAATGTCTATATATAAATACCCAGAAATGAAATTACTGGGTCATATGGTAGTTCTATTTTTACTATTTTTTAGGAACCTGCATACTGTTTTCCATAGTAGCTGCACCAGTTTGCAAACCACTAATAACGCAGGAGAGTTCCCTTTTCTCCGCATCCTCACCAACACATATTAAAGAGTGAAATCTTGCCATTTGTGGCAACAGGGATGAAATTAGAAAGTATTATGCTAAGTAAAATAAGTCGGATAGAGAAAGACAAGTACTGTATGATTTCACTTGTATGTGAAATCTACAAAACAAAACAAATGAACAAACTAAACAAAACAGAAACAGACTCCTGCATACAGAGAACAGACTGATGGTTGCCAGAGGGTAGAAAGGCAGGGGAATGGGCAAGAAAGGTGAAGGGGATTAAGAGGTACAAACTTTTAGTTGTAAAATAAACCATGGGGACAGCTTAGGGAATAGAGTCACTAATATCATAGTAACTGTATGCTGATGGATGGTTACTACACTTATTGTGGTGATCACTTCGTAAGGTATATAAATCTCGAATCACTATGTTGCATACCTGAAAATAATGAAATATTGTCTGTCAAGTATAATTTTTTAAATGCAAAATCAAAAACATGAAATTTGAAACTTTTGAATAAATCAATAACTAAAATTAAAATTAAATAGAGTGAATCAATATAATATTTTAAATTATTTGCCTGCTTCCTTGTAAGTAATTGAGAATAAGAATTGAATAAAACCAATTCTGGAAAGCAAACCAGAGTTTAGAGAAAGTCAAAGCTTCCTGAGAGGAACACTTCCTATAGACTGAGATAGGCAGAGATCAAAAGTCCAGGTTGTTTGGTGCAAATAATTTATGCATTCATAGATAGGTTACTGGAATAGATTATAGCATCCATTCATGGAACTGCAGTCTAGGAAGGGTAGTTGAATTATTAATAGTAAATTATAAGATAATACAGGATAAAATAAGTATTTAAAAAGGTACAAACCACACACACAAGGAAAACCTAGAATAATTTATTCCAGCTAAATTGGAAGGGGGACCCACGAATAAGTGTCGGTATCAGAGGCAGAGAATGGGGAGTGACTTGATCAGTGTTCGCTATGTGAGAGTATATAAAGTATGAGAGAAATACAAAAGTATTAATAAACTTACGAATACACCAGAGGATGATTGTGCTATGTGAATTTAATTGGAGATGAGTTTATATTCACAGAGGGCAGGGAAAGCTGCACAGGGAGCCTAAGGAGAAAGTTTACATAAGGAAAAAAATGAGACCTGAGGATGGAACCATGGAGGATACTAACAGTTGGAGTTTGGGAAGAGGAAGTAGATCTAGCAATGGACAGGGAAAAGAAGACATCTATGGGAGAGGAAATAAATCAGGAGGATATGGAAGGTAAAAAGGCAAGGAGAACGTAATTCAAGAATAGGAATTGATCATCTGTATCAATTGCTGCTAAGTTGGAGTAAAAAGGAAGTAGATAACTGATAGTGGATTTCTCAAGCTGGATGTCTTTGGTTTGGGAAACATTGGTTTAATGTGTTGGTAGGGATGAAAACCTCCACTGATTCCTAGAGAGAAGAGAATGTAAGGAATTGAAGACACCATTGACAACTTTTCTATGAAATTCTGTAATAAAGTTGTGTTCTATACGTTTATCATACAGGATAGCAGAGAAATGTGGCTGTGCATGGAGGGGAGAGAGAAATTAGCCTGCATGTGTGCTGAGGGTGATAATCATTGTCTTTAGACTGCTAGAGATTCAAAATGCTAGAGATTCAAGACAGAGATCAATGTAGCAATGTTCTAGGAAAGGTATGATGCTGAATCAGTAGGGTTTAGTGATTGGCTTTAGAGGGAAAGAAAGGGTCAAACATGATGCTGTGGTATTTAGCTTGTGTGATTTGGTGGATGCCATTGTTTGGACAGAAAGTAGGTAGTAATTGGTGCCAATTGGAGTGAATTCCTGCCTGAGAATGATTCCATCACCCCTGACTTTAGCCTCACTCTACCTATGTGAGCTTAAACGGGCAGGTGTCAGTCATCTGGCCAACAGTGAGCTGATCAATTCCCCATGGTTTTGTAAACTGGAACTACTGAATAGGATCAAGTCAAATTGCATAACTGGAAGCTTCCAATATGAGAATCAAGAGCTATTGGCAACCATCTGCCCTTTCCTGGGGAGGGGGTATGTTTTTATTGGCCTTAATAAAACCAGTAACCTAGAAAGAAGCAGAGAAGATACATACACAGACTCCTGACTATAGTTAGTCCAGTCACATCCCAGTATTTTGCTAATAAATCCTTCTTTAGTCTAAATTAATTAAAGGGGAACTTCTGTATAACTAAAGAATGCTGGCTGATTGAATAGCAATAGGATAGCAATGTCAAGGATAGCAATGCCAACACAGTAAAATCTAATCAGCTAAATTTTGCAAATATTAAGTGTGAGATGTCAAAAACAATCGAAGGATTTTGGAAATTTGACCTAGAATTCATAAATGGATTCAGAACAGCAATTTCATAGTGGAATATAGAGGATATAGTCAAATAATAAGGCAAGAGGAAGATTGATCAGTTTGTGGGTATAGGCATGGTAGAAATATTTTTTTAAATGTGTATTTAAAATAATACTGTAGAATATATATATATGTGTATATATATACATATATATATACACACATATATGTATATATATATATATATATGAATGTGAAGAACAGAGCTGATTAGAACCCATAGAAGATAATTTCAAATAATCAGAGACATAAAAGAAAACAAGAAAATAGTGTCATAAAAAGTAAGGAAAGGTACGTAAGAATTTTAGAGAAGCCCGTGTAGTCAACTGTATGAGAGATTTTCAAAGAGATTACCTATGACGATCAGTGTCACAAAACCACTGGGTTTAGTGCTTGAGAAGATAGTGGAAGAACTCTGAGAAAGCAATGTCATTTAACCATTAGAAGAAAGAGAGGGAATCAGGTTATTAGGTTTAATTAGTATGTGTATTGACAAAGAGGAGGCAGTAAGGGAGTAATCGTTTTAAGTGAAAGGAAGAAGAAAAATGCTAACTAGAGGGAAGACACAGAATAGATGAGAAGGACCTTAAATAGTAGTGACGTGTGAGCATATGAGTATTTATTGCTGAAGAGTGAAAAGCAGGGGAAAGGGAGAGACTGAAAAGCAAGCAAGGAATGGAGCAAGGATAGCAATGCCAACCCAGGAATAAGAGTTAGCATTGGAGAGAAGGTTGTGTCATGTCTCTGTTGAAGGTAAGGTGACAGGAGTAATGAAATGCAGAAATATTTTCAGATGAAAAAAGGAGGGGGATTTCTCTGTTTCAAAGACCACAACTGAGAGAAAAGGGATCAAGAAATACAAAACAAAAAAGAAAAGAAATAGGTCAGCCGAAGTAGCAAATAGTGTATAGAAGTATCTAGAAATGAATAAGGATTACAACTTTTTTTCCTTTCCCAGAAATCTGGTTTTAAAAATGGAAAACGACCAGAGACTGTGCCATGAAAGGATAGGTTTAAAGAGAACAAATACTGGGATTTGCTTTGGGATCCATATCCTGAAGAGTTAGACTCTGGGCCCTACATCACGAGGAAAGTCTTGATTTTCCACATGAGAATGAGTCTTTTTAGAACGTTATCTTGGTATACGAGCAAGAGCAAAGAACTATTAGTTTGCTGATGAAAGTCTTTCCATGAGAGGTGAGTGCTTTTAGAGGAAACTCATAGCTTGTATAGGGCAGCCAACTTTGTGCTGCCCCACCCTTGTGCTAATGAGTTCCTGGAAAGACCTGTCATCCTCCCTTACAATGGAGACTTGTGATACAATAAATACTTGCTTTGGAGAATTATAAATAAATGTGCACATATATAAATACCATCCATTTACAAGTTATGGATCACCTTCAAGTTTACTGCCGTTTTTTTTATTTGAACCCTGAATCAACAGAAAGGCACATTTGCTCTCCAGCCTATGATTCTGATACACGGAGACATTGTAATTGCTCCGCATTCCTGAGTAATCATTTTCCGATGGGTTTATTGCCACCTCTGCCTTATCAGGGCATGGCACTGTTATGGACCCTGGTGATAAATTACCCTTTAGAGAGGGATAAGACAGTGCCACTTTAACAAGTGCAATAAAGCACATTTTATATTGAGAGAGTTCAGTGCATTTTCCATTCATCATACACCCTCAGTGATTTTACACAGATTTTACACTGTTGATTAGCTCATTAGTGGGGTTAATTGGATACATTAACTGGCAGAATTACAGCTTGACTATGAACCAGAGGCTGCAGCCTTGTAAATGACAGACAAACCACAGACATGCATGGCCAGCCTGAAGGAAGTTCTCTTTGATTAACTTTCATTAGATTGTAATTCTTTCACCCTCCCCATTCTTGTAATTGACTCCACACGAATATTTACTATGGATTGGATAAGTGAATAGATGACACTAATATACATTTTCAATACTTTCCTCTCCTTAACATGTTTCTCAGAAAAAAATAGTAAGGAAAAGAGCAGTTTAAGAAAAGAATGAAAATAGTCTATAGGAAAACAACAAATGATGGTCGTATAGAAATTCAATAAATTATTCTCTTTCAAAAGCAAGGTTTTTGCTGACTCCTTGGTAACATACAATGTGAATTAGTTGTTCCTTCATGAGCTGTACATCAGTATCACATGGAAAACATTTAAAAATACAGATTCCTGGACTTTGTCCTAAACCTATTAAATAAAAACTTCAAGAGGTAGACCCAGGAATTCTTGTAATTAACAAATTCTCCAGCTGATTCTTGCCCAGTGAGATTGGCACTGTGGTCAAAATACCATGTTACTTTGCAAGCGATGTGGAATATTTACTTAATGAAGGGACTTTAAAAGGATGTGTTATCATTTGGAGAAAGGCCAAGGTCCTTTAAGAAACACGACGAAACTGTTTCTGTAGACCAAATTCTCCACTAGACACCATTTCTAAAGAATTTGTTGAACTCTCTATGAGTCTCTACTCCCATATTTTCTTTAAGTTTTTACTTCTACTAGTTGTAATTGTATGAAAATAATTTTTTAAATGATTTATTTCCTAGAAAATCATATTTGCCTCTGGGCAAACTATACCTTTAGGAAGCTCCAACTTCTCTGGCTTCCAGTCACTCTTTTTAAATTGAAAGTCAGGCATCTCGCATGTACAAGGCCAGCTATGAAGACTAAATGACATTTTACCTGATTCCATATGTATTGTGAGAATGGTACAAGTTTAAAAAGGACAGAGAGAGTAGGAGTCTGGCAAATTAAGCAGCTACTTCACAAAGCAGATGAAGAGAAGGAAGAATATTTAATGTGAACACGATGTGCAAACTATGTGGCTAGACAGAGAAAGCTGGGATAAAAGGAAACTTGTTGACAGTTGTAGTTAGTGTCAACTGCTACTATCAGGTAAAAAGGGTCAGGCATGTATATAAACTTTAAGCAGGCAAAGCAACCTCTGGATGAGGAGAAAGCAGAAGACGAAGGATTGATTTGTAGTGGTAGAAAACAGCACAGGAAAAGAAGGAGGACGAAGAAGAAAGAACAACAAAAAGCTTTTACTGTGAGTTATATGAGAAGTTATAGGAGAAAAGAAAGCCAGGAAGGCCAGGCGGTGAGAGGAAAATCACAGTATAGTGGAAGGGAGGGAGAGGAAGAACTCTGATGAGGAAGATTTACCTAAAAATGCTCGGGAGCTGTTGCCAGCAAGTTACTGTGTAATAGAGAGTTGGAGAAACAACTTAACTGAACTGAAACCAAAAGATGCATTTACAGTGATTCCAAGTTCTGGAATTTAGTCCTTGATTTGCATTATAGATCATGATAAAACTTTTATTTACTCAGAAAAATGTATCACGAGATTAAAGATTGCTACTGAAAATCCACTATGAAAAGGTACGGCAAATTGCCTTCAGTGGTTTTCAGTAGGAGTGAAGTAAGGCTTTGAAAATATATTCTGACTTAATTAACAAGATGTTGCGATGTGTTGAGGCATCCTCGAGCCCAGGAGATAGTAGATCAAAACTCCACACATGTCAGTGACTCAATGAGAAATTTTAGGAAACTATAAGTGACTGGCATGTCATGACTTTTCAAAAAAAATATTATTATTTGTACTATTTTAGGGAGGGTACCCTTTCCTTCTTGGGTTATGCAATTTTTCTTTTTTTTTTTTTTAATACGTAATGAGCTTTTTGGCAATAGTGGCCCAAAATGGGACAATGCTGTCTTTTAAAACTCAATAACTAAACAGTTTCTAAATACATTTAAAAATATTCTTTGTGCTGTGAGAACTAAAGAAAATGTGACCCGTTAAGTAAAACTCTTCTCTTTCAAGCAGGTCTCTCTTTTCTGAACTGGTATAACACGTTGTTTGTGTACCTTATGAGGTACTTATTTTACCTTCTGTTCATAGTTATTTGCATATGAGCTGTATCTTTCTTCCTAGGTGATCTATTTCTGGTGGACAGGGATAATGTTTAATAAAATATAAAATAGCCACACAGTTGATTATTGTAATTCTCAGAGTACACATAAAGATCTGTTGAGAACAAAGAGTGAACCGAGCAGAACACAGAATGAAACATTCATTGATTGCAGCTTTCTTCAAAGTTCGTACATTGAAGTCAATGGATCTCACAGCTTGGAGCAAAAGTTATGAATATACATTAATATTGGATTAACTTTATATCTTAGTGGAGTCGAAAATGACTTGAAATAAAGGTCAATACAATGCATATTTTAAGGGTATTGAAATGGAAAATAAAACATTTTCTTGAGTATATTTTAAGCTATTCTTGGCCATGCTGAGATATGAAAATACCTTTAAAAAATAGACTAGATACCCATTGAACAATGTATTGAAAGGAAATCACAAAGTGAACAAAAATATGTTTAAATATACACAGTGTAAGGAGGGACTATTCCTTTAACATTGTTCTGGAAAGCAATTGAGAAACAATGAAGAGTGCTAAAGAGCAGAGAAAGTTGAAAATGTGTTTAGAATATAGATAGCAGTAGAGCTCATACCGTACAGCTCCGGGAATAGCATTGGGAGGAGAAACCTTGCAAATGAGTGAAAGCTAGAAATCATCCTGTTGCTTTTGACCTGCCATAGAGCCAGGGTGGGCACTTTGGATGCATGCAGTCAGGTGTTTTTTTGTTGTTTTTTTTTAATCTAGTACGTAGGTGTGACTTCCTTCAGTTCCTATTCAAGGTACTCACTACCCATCAACTCGGGCCAACACTTGAATCTTAGGCTGTTCAGTTGAAGCCCTGTCACTAGGAAAAGCTGGCACTATTCCTTGGTTTCTAAGCCTGGAATCTATCCTGTACTTATTCCTTCCTGTTGGCTATGATGTATCTCCGAACAGGGTAAGTCAAAGAGCACCGTGAGGAGTACCTGCTAACCTAATCTTGTCACATCTTGAGACTCTCTTTTGAAATCAGTGCTAATATGGAGTCTAAGTCATCACACCCAGTTTAATACTATAATTTGGAAGAAAGTTAAGTCAATGACAAATTAGGTAATATCTTGGGCATAATGTCTTGAAGCTTGATGTGTTCATTCATGAATCATTCATTCCATTTGTTAATTTTATTGAAGACATTTCCTGTATATTAATATAAAATAGTAATAAAGGAAATACAGCAGAGTGCTCATTGCTTGTGAATATTCATAACACTATAAACACAGATACATACATGCAAAGGATGGTAACAGAAATCAAGCTGGCAAGCTGCAGTTTAGAATCTGAACCTTGTTTCTCCAGACGTAACTTGCCCTTTGAACAATTCCATTGTCTACCATAAGGCCTAACTTGTAGTAGGCACTCATAAATATTTGTCATAAGGATAAGTGTGTCTTTCCAAGCCAGAAGGTTTTAGCAAACAGAAATTAGAAATGGAAATATGTACACAACAGGTCCATATAATAAAGGAACAATTACAGGTGAATCTGAATCCAAAATGCAGTATTAAGTTTCCAAAGCACACTATGCTGACAATGAAATATGTGCAGATTCCTTTTGCCTGGTCTATTAGTCAGGATTCTCCAGAGAAACACGACCGATAGGATATACAAGGAAATTTATTATGAGGAATTGGCTCCGTGATTACAGAGGTTAAGTTCCCTGATCTGCTGTCTGCAAGCAGGAAACCCAGAAAGTTAGTCGTGTAATTCAGTTCCAGTCCTGACACCTGAGAACCAGGGCAGCCAATGATGTAAATCTCAGTCCAAGGCAGGAGTACATGAGATAAGATGTCCCAACTCAAGCAATTAGGAGGACAAAAGGGACAAATTCCTCCTTCCTCAGCTTTTTTGTTCTACTCAGGCCCTCAACAGGTTCAATGATGCCTGCTCACAAGGGGAGAGCAATCTACTTTACTGAGTTCACTGATTCAAAGGCATATCTTTTCTGGAAACACTCTCGCAAGCACACCCAGAAATATTGATTAATTAACAAGACATCTAGGAATCCCCTGATCCGGTTAAATCGATATATAAAATTAGCTCTGTTACCTGGTTTACGTAATTTATAGTATAGTAAATGAGTATTTAGAGTATAGTTTAGTTATAATACATAGTTTATTTAATTACAGTATAGTATAAAGTTTAGAGTATTGTTAGTAAGAGTATAGATTAAATAGATGGATGGATGTGTGTTTGTGTGTGGAGGGGGTGTTTTGATACATGCTACATAATACATGCCTTTGAACCGAGGACAACAGATAGATTCCATGTTGCAATGCATACTGACTGATTTATTGGGAGTGCTACCTGGAGGACTGCCCTGAAAAAGATTCTGATCCTGAGTCTGAACTCAATAGAAAGGTTTCAAGCTCAAGTTTCATTACCGGCCACTGTATGGAGCTGGGGGAAGAGTGGCAGCACCTGTGCAGTGTATCCCAATTTCTATACTTCACTGAAGCCACGTGTTAGCTATCTTTAGTAAAATATTAGATGTTGCAATTTTATAATAAATCCGTACCTTGAAGCTGCTTGGACTTGTAAACACAGCTTGGATATAAAGGATCTTTAATATCAAAAGCATTTATGATATCGCATATGCACAAAAATTCAGATGGGAATACAAAGAGAATAAGAAACAGTCACTGGTCTCAGGACTTATAATTTAGTAGATGCCCTTGGTCACAAATAGTGCCAGCCTAAAAAGTAAAGAGAGCTTAATACAAACACTGCTAGTAAAAGCTGGCCTTTGGCAGTATTATCTGCATGTATATAAGTCACTATATGTACCTACTGGCAGTCCTCTGAGAGACACAGAATTACAGCATTCGGCATAGCTGGATAATCATTCAGGCAGTCTTGAGACCAAAGAGCTGTTTTATATATTTTCCACACCAGTGTTTTCTTCCAGAATTGCGAATACCTCTTTCTTTTACTGCTGGCTCTTAGCTGCCCCAGATCACAGGGCTTCTTGAAGGCTGCTAGTGAATGAACAATTTTGTTTCTATTCCCAGGATAACATCTGTAGGAAAAACAACTCAGGCAGACATGCTCAGTTATGCAAGCAAAAACGACTTGCTTTTTAGCTGCAGAAAGTCATTTGAGGCATGATTATGCAGCACCTGCTAAGATGTTATAGGGTGTTTCTCTTGCTATTAGAAAGATGTGGTTGTGATGACCCTAATTGTACTGGAAAGAAAAAGGGTAGTGATTAGGTGGTTATTGTCTCCCATTGGAAGGCAGATACCAGGTTGAGGCATTTTATTTTCAGTACAGCTTTTTTATGTAAATGAGGAAAATGCCACACTCACACAAATCCTCAAAATAAAATGGCACACACTCAGCGTTTCAATCTGAATTTTATCTTCCCTACAGTAGATTCATCTCTACAAAATGTCAAGTCTTCCCAACCCTTCCACTATTATTCTATTTTAATTAAACACCTTTTCAATGAAATATATTTTGTTATGTTAATTAAATTTATATTTTATTCCATTACCTCATTGTGAAAGATATTTTCTTTATTAAAAATATAATTGAGTACTGAGTATGTTAAGCTTTGCCAGGTCATCTCTTTTAACTACACGTGCACCTGTGTTAACCATTTAATATCCAGTGAATTACTTAAATTTCATTACCTGCCTTAGCTGAGACTGCTGATCCCTCTTTCACATCTCTCTATGATCTCATTTAACATCCAATTGCTGTCTCCTCTGAATTCTTGTCAACACAGGTCATCCTTCTCACTTTGCTCACTTGTCTTAACTTGGTGTCCTCTCTCCCAGGTAGAATCCTCTCTGGGTTGAATAATTTGCACTTAGCCCTAGAGTTTCACTTTCCACCCTTCTTTACCCCACTCTGTTCACCAGCATTTAACTTGGCTAGACTCCCTGCCCTTATGCTTTATGGTTACATTTGTCCAATAGAAAATTCCAGTGAGAGATCAATGGGTGTGAAACCAAAACTGCTATTGCCTTTAAGTTCCCAGCTCTCTCTGTTAGCCTGTGGGTACCAATGGCTATTTTTTGTTTGTTTGTTTGTTTCGTTTTGTTTTTACTGTGGGCCACAGCTTCCTTTGGGCTGTATGTTCTGTAGCTGCAAGTATTGCCATGTTCCATCGTAGGATAAGCAGAAGTCACCAGCTGTTGCCATTCCAGAGAATGCTTCACCTTCTTTCTTGATCTCCCATAAATGTGTCCACACAACTGTAAACATCCTTTATTAAACTCTTTTCAATCACGTTTTATGAGTATGCCCTACATCTTTCCTGTTGGAATTCTGCTAGATACACCATCTGCCTAATCCGAACCAATATCAGCAAAGAATGAGGGAAGAACAAATGGGAAAGTAGGAAGTCTCAGTAAAGAAATAGAAGATATAGAGAAGACACAGATGGAAATTTTAGAACTGAAAGATATAATAACTTCAGGAACAATTACATAAAGAATGCATGGGATTTCTCTGGATTATTTCTTGTAACTGCATATGAATTACAATCATTTCAAAATAAAAGTTTAATTTAAAATACATATTTTAGAAGAAGAAATCTATGGTTTTATTTGGAAAGTATCAATATTCAGGATTAAAAAGTCCCAGAATAGTAATTTTTTCTCCTCCTCCTCTTCCTCCTCCTCCTCCTGCTCCTCCTCCTTCTCTTCCTCCTTCCCTTCCTTCTCCTCTGTTTAAACAGCTTCATTGGTGTATAGTCCATACACAAAAACCTACTCATATTTACTATATACAGTTTGACGAGTTTGGACACATGCCTACACCAATGAAACTATCACAACAATCAAGGTACTACACATATCTATTACCTCCCTAAGTTCCCTCGTGCTTCTTTGTTGTTATGTGTGTCTATTTCAGATCATGCTTTTAGGCACTAAATCACAGCATTAACACTGTATTTAAAAAATCATTACAATTCTCTATTTCTTTTTTATTATAATTTAAAATTTAGTTTATTTTATTTTTATTTTCTACCTACAAAATCAATACATACTCATTGCATAAAGTATGAAAGTTTACTTACTGAACAGAAATATACTAATATGGAAAATAGCTTAAGAGATCTTTTTTTTCTTTTTTTGGACATAACCATTTACATTTTTTTATTTAATATGGTCTATCTACTTCATTATTATTATTTTTTAATTAAAGTTTATTGGAGTGACAATTGTTATGAAGTTAGATAGATTTCAGGTGTACAATTCTGTAATACATCATCTATATCTTACATTGTGTGTGCATCACCCTGTCAGTTCTCTTTCCATCACCATATATTAGACCTCGTTTACCCTCTCCTAGAGCCGCTTCCCCCTTGCCCTCTGGTGACCCCTAAACCATTGTCTACGTCTATGAATTTTTGTTCCTTCATTTATTTGTCTTGTTCTTTTGTTGTTTGCAGTTTTACATACCACATATCAATGAAATCATATGGTTCTCGACTTTTTCTGTTTGACTTATTTCGCTTAGCATTATAATCTCAAGATCCATCCATGTTGTCACAAATGGTCCTATTTCATCTTTTCTTACTGCCGAATAGTATTCCATTGTGTATGTATTGAGATATATATATATATATATATATATGTGTGTGTGTGTGTGTGTGTGTGTGTGTATATATATGTATGTATATATATATGTATGTATGTATGTGTGTGTGTGTGTGTATATATATATATATATATATATATATATATATATATATATATCACAACTTCTTTATCCATTCATCTATCAAAGGACATTTTGGTTGTTTCCATGTCTTGGCACCATAAATAAAGCTGCAATGGACATTGGAGCACACATGTCTTTATGGATAAATGTTTTCAGATATTTTCAGGTAGATACCCAGGACAGAGATTACTGGGTCATATGGTAATTCTATTCTTAATTTTTTGAGGCACCTCCACACTGCTTTGCATAGTGACTGCACAAACCTGCATTCCCACCAACAGTGTATAAGGGTTCCTTTTCCTCCAGTCTCTCCAACACTTGTTACAATTTGTCTTGTTTATGATAACAAGTGAGGTGATATCTCATTATGGTTTTTATTGGCATTTCTCGGATGATTAATGATGTTGAGCATTTTTTCATATGTCTATTTGCCATTTGTATGTACTCTTTGGAGACAATGTCTCTTCAGGTCCTCTGCCCATTTTTCAATTGGGTTGTTTGTTTTTTTGTTGTGGAGTTGTATGAGTTCCTTGTATATTTTGGATATTAGCCCCTTATCGGAGGCACTGTTTGCAAAAACCTTTTCCCATTCAGCTGGTTGCCTCTTTATTCTGTCGATGGTTTCTTTAGCTGTACAGAAGCTTTTAAGTTTGATATAGTGCCATTCATTTATTATAGCTTTGACTTCCTTTACGTTTGGAGTCAAATTCATAAAATGCTCTTTGAACCCATGGTCCATAAGTTTAGTACCTATGTTTTCTTCTATGCAGTTTATGTTTCAGTTCTTATGCTTAGGTCCTTGATCCATTTTGAATTAATTTTTGTACATGGTGACAGATAGCAGTCCAGTTTCATTCTTTTGCATGTGACTTTCCAATTCTGCCAGCACCATTTATTGAAGAGGCTGTCTTTTGTCCATTGTAAGTTGTTTGCTTCTTTGTCAAAAATTATCTGTCCATATTTATGTGGGTTTATTTCTGGGCTCTCAATTCTGTTCCATTGGTCTCTGTGTCTGTTTTTCTGCCAATATCATACTGTTTTGATTATTATTGCCCTGTAGTACAAGCTAAAGTCAGGGAGTGTGATACCTCCAGCATTGTTCTTTTTTCTTAGGATTGCTTTGGCTATTTGAGGTCTTTTGTGGTTCCATACAAATCTGATGACTTTTCGTTCCATGTCTTTAAAAAATACCATTGGATTTTGATGGGGATTGAATTAAATCTGTATATTTCTTTGGGTAAGATGGCCATTTTAACTAAATTGATTCTTTCAATCCATTAGCACAGAATGTCTTTCAATTTCTTTGCGTCTTTTTCAATTTATTTTAAAAATGTCTTATAGTTTTTACCATATAGGTCTTTCACATCCGTGGTTAAGTTTATTCCTAGGTATTTTATTATTTTTGTTGCAATTGCAAGAGGATTTTTTAAAATTTATTTTTCTGAGATTTCATTGTTACTATATAGTAATGCAATGGACTTTTGTATGTTGATTTTGTATCCAGCAACTTTACTGTATTTGTTTATTGTTTCTAGTAGCTTTTTGGTGGAGTCTTTAGGGTTTTCTATATATAGCATCATGTCATCTGCAAAGAGTGACAATTTAACTTCTTCATTCACAATTTGGATGCCTTTCATTTCTTTCTCTTGCCTGATTGCTCTGGCAAGGACTTTTAAATTTACATTTGTACCTTTAATCCATATGAAATATATATTGATATATGTTATCATGTGAGTTTATATTTATTTTCTTCTGAGTGGAATATTAGGCACCTTGAAACCATTTTTAGAACACTGTCTGATCTCCCACTTGAAGCACATTATTATTATTGTATCATCTCTACGTTACTTTGATCAATTTCTTGATTTTCTATTATTTCCACTGACCTCTTAGACATTTACTGTACAAATATCATGCTATTCAGATTAAAATAGCTTGGCAGCCAAAGGACAGGTGTCTTTTCACTATTCCTTATTAATATTTGTTTAGCCATTTCATACTCATTCTGCCATATGTACTTAAGAATCAATTGCTATAAAAAAAGGTCCTTTGTAATTTTGGTCCTTTGACATCAAATTCAATAAATACATTTATATAGCTAGATAACTATTTTATAATGTTATGCTTTTGCTTCATTTCAGCTATTCATTTAATCAGGCATCTATATTCAAAAGTGCGTCTCATCTATCATTTGTGTGTGTGTGTGTGTGTGTGTGTGTGCGTGCATGTGCATGCCCGTGCAATGTTTTAAATGATCCTATCACCCAGTATTATAAAATAACTGGGAAGTTTTTCATGTAATTCTGTTATGATGTTTTCTAAAGTATGAAGAGTTTGTCTATCTCTTAAACATATGTTAAAATTCACAGACAAAACTACCTGAGGCTGGTGTCTTTTAAAATCATATACCTTTGAAAATCTTTTCTTCTGAAGTTTTGAAATGTGGAATATTTTATCTCTTCTTAAGCCAGTTATAATATATGTTTCTCTGGAAAATCTTGAAGGGTGTCATGTATTTACTTAGAAGTGTCACATAATAATTTGCCACTTTTTATTTTGGTGTCTGTAGTTCTATCTACTTTCTCAGTCCTGAGTTTGTATATACTAGTGCTTTTTATTTCTTTTTTCTTCATGAGACTGGTCTTTTTTAAGGAAAGAGAAGTTGGGTCTATGTAGAATTTTATATTAATTTATTTTCTCCTTTAACTTAATCTAAGCTTTTATCATTATTAATTATTCAACTCAATTTTTAGTTTATTTTGTTCTTTTTCTAATTTCATAAAATAAATATAGTGCACATGTTTTCTTTTATATCTGAAAAAGAAAAGCATTCAAACAAGTATAATTTATTTTTATAAGAAGCTCTGGTAAGATACTTTGTCTCTTAAAATCCTTATTCATTTTGAAATTATATCAATTTTAAATTTCTGTTTATTTAATGTTAAGTTACTTTTGTTGTTGACTTCTAGATTTATTAAAGTCTGAGAACATGACCTCTACAGTCACTGTTTTTAACATTTACTGAGGCTGCCTTTGTTGCCCAAATACAAAATTTATTTTTGTAAGGGTTTCATAGATAAAAGAGAAGAGTGTGTTTTCTGTTTCTTGATTCAGAAATCCTGTTACCTTTGGATTTGCATTCAAGTTTTCAAATTACTTTTTCCTACTCTTGAAGTGACAGTGATCATAAGGGTTAGGAAACACCTACATGGGGTGAGACAACAGAGTTCACAATAGATGCTTCGTGATGTGCTATCCTTGTTGTTTACTGTAATTCCACAGTTATTCTGTGTTTTGGACTGTATAATGTGATGTAACTGTCTCTTCAGTTTGAATTGATATTTCTATCTATTGATATTAGCTAACATGTTATTCAAATTCAAAACATTATTATATTTCTCTCTTTTCTATTTCAGATGGAACATTATTAGCAATCCTGATTCCCACTTATTTTGTTATCAGTCACCTTAAGGTATAGCCTTTTGGCTATTAGAAAGGGAACTGGAATACAATAGGTTTATCAAGTGGTGACACCTTCAAGGCATACTGTTAAAAATATCTGTAAATCAAAACTCATAAAATACATAAACATTTTTAAGCATAAAAGTCCCAAAGGCTACTTAGAAGAGGATGGATAAGGGCTTTCTTTCCAAATGCCTCATATCATTTTTTTTTTAAATATTTTTCTCTTTTATATTTTGGCAAGGGGTAACCATGCCATTATCTATATGCTTTATAAAAGCCACTTAAAACAACTAATGTGAGAAAAATCAATCTGAACTCACAATATATTTTAAGTACCATTATAGTAAAACGTCTGTCTTTGTATAACAGAGGGCCCATATTTAAAATGCTTGAAGAAATGTACTACATCCATAAAAGATATAGTTGATGTAAAAGTATTGATTTTTTAAAATATAAGGAGTAGGAAGTGCATTATTGAGTGATATAATTTCTGAAAATTACCTGAGTGAAAATTCAAGAATAAGGGTGCATTTATGGGATACCATTTTTATGTAATTCCATTTACACAAATAAGAAGTGGTTACCCAGCAGCAGTCCTCCCCAGTATACTCAGGATGCCCATCAGGTCTGAGAGGAAGAACAGCTGGGACCATTTTAGCTTTCTCACCTTGATGTGTCTGCAACAGGTCCAGTTGGTTTATACAGTTGGCCACTACTATCTTTATTATCCAGATGTTCCTTAAATTTCTATCATAAAACCTGTAGTATGTTACTTCACTTAGTATGGTTTAAACTATTAAATTGCAAGCCTTCGAAAGCAAGGACTACTTTATGCATTTTATCCTTAGAATCTTGTATATTGTGTGATACATGGTAAGTGTACCAGGATGTCTATAGGCTGCTTATGTCTCAGAATTTTTGGGAAGGCTCAAGGGCTAAAAACAATATAATAGTTGCCATGTATGAGGTGTAATCAAATCTATGGTGAATGTTTACATTAAAAAAAAAAGATATATATATATATATATATTACAGCAAAAGACACATTGTCATTAATCCCTCTCAAATTATTTCCCCTCTGTTCGAACACACTTATCACAACATTCTTGCCACTTTCTGAAGCAGTTCTGGAAGTCCTCTTTAATGAGTGTCTTTAGTTGTGCTGTTGTGGCCGCCTCCATGTCCTGAATCATTTTGACTTTGGGGAAGAGCCAGAAGTCACATGGTACCAGATCCGGCGAATAAGGTGGATGAGGACACACCTTATTTTTTTTTATTTGACAGAAATTGCCGTATCAGAAGCAATGTGTGACACAGAGCATTGTCATGAGGGAAGGTGAAGTCAAGACACTCCCTGAAGAGGACTTCCAGAACTGCTTCAGAAAGTGGCAAGAATGATGGGATAATTGTGTTCAAAATGAGGGGAAGTATTTTGAGGGGGGTTAATGACAATGTATCACTTATCAGTATAGACTGTCTTTTACTGTAATATATACATATATATATATATATATATATATATACATACATATATATTAAATTTAAACATTCATCATATTTTGAAATCACACCTCATATCTCACATTCAAAACAAGGTCTAAAGACTTTTGTAAGATATTTTAAGAGATTGTAATAAGATTTTGCCAGGGCAAACTCATCTCTGCCCTTTGCTGTCTATGTCATTGTTGCTGTAGATAGAGATATGTTATTGTACAGGGCAGGGAGTGAGAATTTTTTTGAAATGACTCATTGTTGGAATGCTGTGGCATTTGGTCTCCTCACCTGATGGAGAAGGTAAATAAAGTGCTTCTCTGTTATCTCCAGTCAAGTGATTGGGGCTTCAAGAAATGGTTCAGAGACTCTGATATGCATCTTTTTTAGCGATATTAGTTTGAGATCTGACTCCCGCATGCTGAGTAAAAAGGTGAAATGCTTTGATTATGTATATCTTAAACATGAAAGCAAAGCATCAGAGGGCTGTGATGGAGGAACCTGTGTTTCTATTGAAGGCAGGATAAAAACTGGGGGTACCAAAAAATGTATACACATGACTTGTATTCATCTTTTCTTATCAGTATATATTGAATATTACAATTGTAATACAGTTTTTTCTTTCCTTTCTAAAAAATGTGTATACATTTTTTGTCACCCTCTGTGTATATGCATTAAGGACCTGATGAGAATTATGAAGGTAGGTGGCCTAGAACCATCTGAAAAGCAGCAGTCCTAAAAAATAGGTAAGTACCTGCAGACCAAGGGCTGAAGGGGATGGTAAAAAGTAGAGTAGATTCATGTCTAGGGGAATTGCAGGTGCAAATTCCATCATGGAAATTACAGGTACAAATTCCATCAGGAAGATCTCTGAGGAACTCAGAAAAAGCCAAAGATTGTTCTTCTGTCACTCTGAGAACGTTGAAGCCAAATTACAAGTTTATCAAGCTGGTGAGGTCTTTGATACTATCGCTTATGTCTCTATACCCACAGTAGCCCAATAAAAGCCAGCAAGTGAGGGAGGAATAGATAAGTGGTTTTCTGAGTATGATCCTAGACTAGCAGTATTAGCTCCACCTGGGAACTTGTTAGAATTTAAATTTTCAGACCTCACTGGACCTACTAAATGAGACACTCTCAGAGTAAGGCACAGCAACCTGTCTAACAAATTCCCTGTTGGTTCTGATTCATGCTGAAGTCTGATAACCATTGAGTTAGAGAAATGAAAAGGGAAATGTCATTCTTGTCCATTGCAGGCCTGAGCGGTGGAAGGAAAAGACCTCCCAAATAGATCAATAGGACTCTTCCATTGGATATGACTTTTGAATAACTGAAACTGAGGCTTTCTCTTGCATTATAATGGAACCAAATAATGGATGGAGCATGCTTGAAAGAATAGCAAGAATGAGATTCGAGAGTGTGTTTGATAAGGAAAGGGGGAAAATAGCATTACTTTCTGATTGTTCCTTACAGAGCTCAGTTCATTCAATAAACTTGTTAGGGATGTATCAAATAAATGTGTCTGTAAATTTGAGTAAATGTACAAGTCTGAAGCTCAAATGGGAAGTCAGAGAAAAAGATAATGATTTTTCTGTGCATTGCATATGGATGCTAGTTAAAACCATGAGAAATGTGGAGAATTGTGGAAAGGTTAGGAAACCAAAGACAGGACTCTGGAAAACCCAAAATTTCAATAAAACCAGGAGGAAGACAAGTTTACAAGGCAAGTGGAAAATTAATTGTTAGAGATGTCAAAGGAAACCTAAGAGAACTTGGTAAAATGTCCTGCACAGTAGAAGCGTCAATTTAAGAAGAAAAGAACCAGAAAGAAAATAAATTCAATGGTCTTAATTTTCCATAGAGACACAATAGAATATCTGAAAATATGTAGTAATTTCCCCCCCAAGCAGCTCAGCAAGCCACAGAAGAGAAATAGGCTAGTAGCTGAGGGGTGGAGGTGAAAAGTGAAGGAAAACTTTAACGTGAGACAGAAGGTGTAGATATTTAAATGTTGCAGGTTAAGAGCCACTAGACAGGGAGATTCTTGGGACTTAGGAACAAGCTAGTGACAAAATGCAATCCAGAAGGAGTAGAGGAAGGGAGGGACAGGAAATGGGCACAGGAAAACAATATGTTATTGATTCAACAGCTGGTTATTTAAACAGAATTTTACAGTGATTCATCACGATAGGAACTGAATAACAATATTAACTATTGAACTGTAATATTTAGACAGTAAATAAATGGTTTTGGAAATCATTTAGCTAATCACTTAAAGTAGTAAAATTTTAAAAACTAATTTAGTTGTTTTATCTGAGGTGGTTTAATGCTACAAAATATTAATTTATATTTACTGATTATGTCCATGCACAGTGAATTTCACACACCGGACTTTTTCCAATGAGAGAAGTTATTTCTCCCATTGGCCTTTCACTTATCATTTCTATTATGGCACTAGGAACAATGGAAGAATCTTACCATCTACCTGTTTATATCCACATGCCTCCCTGTTTTTATGTGGGTTTTGGCATTTATATATCCTAGTGATGATTGGGGTAAGGGCTATGGCTATTTATCTGATAACTGAAAACTATAAGGAAATTGTATAGAAATTTCCAGTCCTATGACACACAGTTTTTATTTACTCAATCATTTACTTACTAAGTTTTTAAACAAACACTCATTATGCCAGGTCCTGTTAGTGATGGAGACATAGCAAGTATAGAATATAAGTGCCTGTGCCCTCATGGAAATTCACAGGTCATGAGGAGGATATAGAAATTGAAGAAGAAATCAATAAATAGTGAGATAGTTGCTAGGTTGAGGTAGCTGCCTACTGTGCAGGTGTACAGTCAAAGGGTTGGTTGAGGACTGAGAGAGAAAGTTAGAGATGGGAGGTTAGAGAGTGCACGAGTCTGAGGGGGTTTGAATCCACATTTGACAGTAATGATATGAAGATTTAGTCATGAGTAATGGGTATTCCCAGAAGGCAGGTAGAACAGAAATACAGAGGCCCAGAGGTTACATTTAGAAGTTTAGAGGTAAGTAAGTTAAGAGTCTGATGTAATAATCTTAATAAAAGCAGTGATCTATAGTATATTCATAGCAATGAGCATGTGAACAAAATAATTTTAAGTTCTAATCTAAAGGATTTGCAACTGAAATAATTATTTGGAAACCTTGGTGAGTGCAAGGGGGTCCTTAAACACATGCACCTTGAGTCAAGGGTACTGGTTGATCTTATCCAAGAGAGACAACAATTTACCCCTCCTAACATTCTCCCCAGTTTGGATGGTTCAGTCCAAGATGCTATAGTACTGCTAGGCATTGCCTGCCCTGGTTCAAAACAGCAAAGATGGAACAGGCCTCAAATATCCAGCTGGGTGTGGGGAATAGGGCGCTCCACTATTATGATCAGTGTAACTAATTGTTTAGTGCAAAATATATAGAGGGACTATTAGGATGGGTAGAGATCTTCTGGAAGATAGAGATGACCCTCAGATTATAACTGTCTTTCAGATTAGAAAGTATAGAGTCCAATAAGGTGATATGCTGGGGTCACTAGCAAGCCAAAACATTGCCCTCCTCCTCACTCAGTGAGTCTGCCTGCCCAGAGACATTGACTGTCCGTTGTGGACACCATCTCACAAATTTCAGTCACTGATGGGACATCTCTGTGTATAACACAGGATCCCCTTCTTTATCCTGCTAACACAATTCTGGTCTGACTCACATAAGGGCAGAAGAAAGATAGAGAAATGAGTTTTGTGGATTTTTTAAATCAAACTATCTATCTATCTATCTATCTATCTATCTATCTATCTATCTATCTATCTATCTATCTATATCTATCTATCGGACACTTAATCACCCAGGATGTTAGTAAGAACTTGAATGGAGAATAAGACAAAAAAAGCTAGGTAACAAAGTTATCAGTGGAAGAGAGGAAAATGACAGCAACCATCAGTGAAAGCATGAGGAAGGTTAGCTGGTGGCATCGTAAACTGTCTTAACCCTCAAAATGCACTGGACTGTTTTTTTACATGAGAAGTTAGCAATAATGGCTTGGAAAAGGCACCAAGGAATCAACAATATAGTAATCTCAATGAACACTCATATGGTAGTGCAGTGTAAGAGAATGATATCTTCTTCTAGAATGTTTTGCAGGAAAATCTATATCTACAAGGCCACAGGATGAAAGGAACAGGATGAGACTGTAGTGCAGTTTAATCGTGGAATGGAAGTTTTAGATTTCCTAGTGGAAATATTTGGGAGCGTGAAAGGAGGAAAAGAATCATTGGAAGGGAATATTGGTCGAACATTACAGAATAGCTGTGGAAGAAGCTTACATCTTGGACACTGGTCAAGGCTTTCAAGGTTGTGAAGATTGGTAGATAGTAAACTTCATATAATATAGTGCATTTGTTAAGATGTGTGCAAAGAGAACACTGTATAGAGTGGGTTGTAAAGAAAATCATAAATTATGTTACATATATTGAAGTTATGAAATCCTCTCAGCTATGTCATCATTGAAGGAACAGATTCCAAAAGTGTATTTTTGTTGTTGTTGTTGTTTACTTAATATGCCTTTTATTGCTATGAAGTCACTGAGTTTATGGAGAGGGATAATTATAATATGAGATATTTTCTTATGTGGAAATCTTTCTAGTATTTTATAGTCATTAGTTAGTACCATCCCTACGCAGATAAAGTATTTTCTTTTCACTAGTTGAAGAAGACATTCTTTTTTTTTTTCAATTAAAGTTTATTGGAGTGACAATGGTTAATAAAGTTACATAGGTTTCAGGTATACGATTCTGTAATACATCATCTGTATATCACATTCTTTGTTCACCACCCAGAGTCAGTTCTCCTTCCATCACCATATATTTGATCCCCTTTACCCTCATCTACGATCCCGTTCCCCCCTCACCCTCTGGTAACCACTAAACTGTTGTCTGTGTTTATGAGTTTTTGTTTCTTTATTTGTCTATACACAATGGCATACTATTCTGCCATAAGGAAAGATAAAATAGTACCATTCACGACAACATGGATGGATCTTGATATGATTATGCTAAGTGAAATAAGTCAGACAGAAAAAGTTGAGAACCATATGACTTCACTGATATGTGTGATATAAAACTGAAAACAACAAAGGAACAAGAGAATAGGCATTCTAATTCTATAACCATCAAAATTTTATTATGTAATGCTTTTTCTCTAAGGCAACTATAAAACGTAATATTTAATTAATGTTAGCATTTTGCTATATGATTATCAATTTTGTACTCTGTCAAATCATTTTATACATTATAATGTATTCACTTTCTGATTTCCCAGAAATAATTCAATAAGTATAAAATGTGGCAGTTTCAAGCATATTTGCTTTCCAAACTGTGGCTTTAAATTTTTTAAAATATAATTCTTTATATATTTGTCTTTAATATATTAAAACTTTTCTAATTAATATAAGGATATTACCAGGGTAGATAGGAAGGGCTTAATTAATGGTCACCACATGTAAACAACTCACATTTTTCCGAATACATTTTCTCTGCATCACCATGGTAACAATCAATTGGGTTGGCTGTCCAGGTAGAATTGATGGATGGTCCTTTCCTATATAGTCCAGTAAATGATTGTCAGGAACTTATTTTATGCATTGATTTATGTGCCAGGTTAAGTCAGAAGCTATGATTTTTTCAGAACTTTGGTCCATTTATAGATACATATTTTAGGAATGAGATGATTCACTCTGTCACCTCAATTCATTCTAAATCTCAGGAACTTCAAAATCCTAGGTAAATTAGTTTTGTGTATCCAGGGACATATGGGAAAATTGGATTGTGCTCTATCCTGATAGAACTAATAACAGATTTTGAGTAAATTTCTTCAAGTTTCATTTTTAAAAAACTCTCTATGATCATATCACTTAAATTGTATTTAATGAAGGTAGATATTTTAATGGGTTCTTAAGTAAACACAGGAATTCAGTTAATTACCAACCTGAATTTCTGCTATGGTAGACGTTACAGAAGATATGCCTATCTTTTCAATGCCCTTAGTGCCTTATGAAATTGGATGAGTGTGACTACTCTGACACTCACTGTTAAATTAAGTATTTGTTCAATATTTAAGTATATTTGAATATTCTGTTTTGTTTTTTTTAATTAAAGTTTATTGGTGTGACAATTGTTAGTAAAGTTACATAGATTTCAGATGTACATTATCTATATCTCACATTGTGTGTTCACCCAGAGTCAGTTCTCTTTCCATCACCATATATTAGACCCCAAGTACCCTTTTCTGGTACCCTCCCCCTTACCCTCTGGTAACCCCTAAACTATTGTCTGTGTCTATGTTTCTTTGTTCCTTCATTTGTTTGTCTTATTCTTCTGTTGTTTTCAGTTTTATATACTACTTATCAGTGAAATCATATGGTTCTCGACTTTTTCTGTCTGACTTGTTTTGCTTAGCATTATAATCTCAAGATCCATCCATGTTGTCATGGTACTATTGGTACCATGGTGCTATTTCATCTATTTCATCTTTTCTTACCGGTGAATAATATTCCATTGTGTATATATACCACAACTTCTTTATCCATTCATCTATCGAAGGACATTTCAGTTGATTCCATGTCTTGGCCACGGTAAATAAAGCTGCAATGAACATTGGAGCACACATGTCTTTATGGATAAATGTTTTCAGATATTTTGGGTAGATACCCAGGACAGGTATTGCTGGGTCACATGGTAATTCTGTTCTTAATTTTTTGAGGCACCTCCACACTGCCTTCCATAGCGGCTGCACAAACCTATATTCCCACCAACAGTGTATGAGGGTTCCTTTTTCTCCACAGTCTCTCCAACACTTGTTACTATTTGTCTTATTGATGATAGCCAGTGAGGTGATATCTCATTGTGGTTTTTACTTGCATTTCTCTGATGATTAGTGATGTTAAGCATTTTTCTATATGTCTATTTTCCATTTGTATGTCCTCTTTGGACAAATGTCTCTTCAGGTCCTCTGCCCATTTTTCAATTGGGTTGTTTGGTTTTTTTCATTGTTATTGAGTTTATGAGTTCCTTATATATTTTGGATATTAGCCCCTTATCAGGCGCTGTTTGCAAAAATCTTCTCCCATTCAGTTGGTTGCCTCTTTATTTTGTCGATGGTTTCTTTTGCTGTGCAGAAGCTTTTAGCAGATGACATGATGCTCCATATATAAAACCTTAAAGATTCCACCAAAAAGCTATTAGAAAGGAATAGTGAAAAGATACCTGTCCTTTGGCTGCCAAGCTATTTTAATCTGAATAGCATGATATTTGTACAGTAAATGTCTAAGAGGTCAGTGGAAATAATAGAAAATCAAGAAATTGATCAAACTAATGTAGAGATGATACAATAATAATAATGTGCTTCAAGTGGGAGATCAGACAGTGTTCTAAAAATGGTTTCAAGGTGCCTAATATTCCACTCAGAAGAAAATAAATATAAACTAATGTGATGACATATATCAATATATATTTCATATGGATTAAAGGTACAAATGTAAATTTAAAAGTCCTTGCCAGAGCAATCAGGCAAGAGAAAGAAATAAAAGGCATCCAAATTGTGAATGAAGAAGTTAAATTGTTACTCTTTGCAGATGACATGATGCTCCATATATAAAACCTTAAAGACTCCAGCAAAAAGCTATTAGAAACAATAAACGAACACAGTAAAGTTGCCGGCTACAAAATCAACATATGAAATTCCATTGCATTCCTATATACTAACAATGAAATCTCAGAAAAAGAAATGAAAAAAAAAATCCTTTTGCAATTGCAGCAAAAGTAATAAAATACCTAGGAATAAACTTAACCAAGGATGTGAAAGACCTATATGATGAAAACTATAGGACATTTTTAAAAGAAATTGAAGAAGACACAAAGAAATGGGAAGACATTCCGTGCTCATGGATTGGAAGAATCAACATGGTTAAAATGGCTATAACACCCAAAGCAATATGCAGATTTAATTCAATCCCCATCAAAATCCAATGGCATTTTTTTAAAGAAATAGCACAAAAAAAATCATCAGATTTGTGTGTAACCACTAAAGACCCCGAATAGCCAAAGCAATCCTAAGAAAAAAGAACAATGCTGGAGGTATCACACTCCTTGACTTTAGCTTGTACTACAGGGCAGCAATAATCAAAACAGCAGAAAAGAGACACACAGACCAATGGAATAGAATAGAATCCAGAAATTGACCCACATAAATATGGACCTATAATTTTTGACAAAGAAGCAAAAAATGTATAATGGAGGCTCTTCAATAAATGGTGCTGGCAGAACTGGAAAGTCACATGCAAAAGAATGAAACTGGACTGCTATCCGTCACCATGTACTAAAATTTATTCAAAATGGATCAAAGACCTAAGCATAAGACCTGAAATAATAAACCGCATAGAATAAAACATAGGTACTAAACTTAATGGACCCTGGGTTCAAGTAGTATTTTATGAATTTGACTCCAAAGGCAAGGGAAGTGAAAGCTAAAATAAATAATGGGAATATTCTGTTATTTATCACTCAAATTAATTAACATGTTCCTTACTCATAATCACATTGTAATAAAATATTAACTTTATGTATTTTAATTATGCATAGTTTTATTTATATTCATGACAAAACATCTATGTTGCTTTTATAAGAACCCTGATAAATTCCGTTTAAACTTAACTCTTCCTACTAAGTTAGAGCAAGAGAAGGGTAGTTATTGCAACTGACAGTATGGAGAATTGAAAAACATAAAAGCAAGACTTAAAAGGGCAGGAACCATATAACTCCAACAATAAAAAAATAGTTCACATTCATTTTAGAGAACTACATTGTTTTAATCATGACTAAAGACTGTCCATTCCTGAGCATGTCTGCTCTTGTTAAAGTTCTGAGAAAGGAAATGGCTTAGCCTGAGTCACATGTGTATGCTTTATACAGGAGCCAGAATTCTGGGGTTTGTAGTTTTACCAGAATCACACTGAACAGGAGAGAGTATCTCAGGAAAATTGAACCTGGATTAGTAATGAACAGAAACAGAGGTTATTTTTATTATTTATTTTGTGTTATTTTTTGATACATCTTACACACACACACACACTCACACACACACACACACATACTCATACACACAAACTTTCTCCCCCACATATGTTCACTTTCAAAAATGTTCTTTTATACAAAATTGACCCACATATAATTGCAAACAGATTCACTCACTTATCTACGAAAGACAATCCAAAATCTTATCTAGTCAAAACCTACAATGGCCAATGTCATGAGGCTCTTTTCTCCAAATCCAGTATCTTTAGAGGAAGTGTTACGGACTCAGTGTTAAAACAAAAATATTGCCCCAAATCACGTATAGTGGAAGTTCAGAGAAAGGTTGAACTTCTTGTCCAATCCTCCAGCCTAAAGCCTTCTAAGAACCTAATTTTCTAGCCCATTAGTCACAACTCATGAATTAGTGTAGATTCTGACCCAAGGCCATCAGTCCTTTTCAAGCAAAGTAGAAAAAAAAATGTAATGATTGAAATTTTTACCTAATCAAAGAATTGTCCTTTTTGTACTGCGAATTCCTATTAATGAGCCCGTGTATTCCAGTTCTCCCCTCTTTGCTGTTGTCTGCATATTTTCAGAGCCATCTGTAATTTGAACAAGAGATTTTGTGTTCCTTAGTTAACTGATCTGAGGCACTCCCCTGATTTCAGGGGTTCTTCGTGAGGAAGTGCTATGTATACAAGGCCCTCGAGAAATAGCAACTTGCTAAGGCAACTCATGTGCTCCTTCTGAGGCTGCCCAGGACTCCCTTCCATGTGCCAGGTTTTCCTGATGCCAAAGTGGCTGCACAGTCCCAAGTTTACAGCCAGGTGAGTGAGAAAAGGCTAGGTCCATGCTGCCACCTGAGATTGCACACTCACCTGTTGGACCAAGGATAAGTGTATTGTCTCCCACAAAGCTCAGTAATGAAGCAGAATCTGTTCTTCAAACCATCTGCAAATCCTTCTGGGTGAAACACTTTCTTTAACTTTTATGATTCCACTTTACCGATCTATGTTTTCTTAATTTAAATTTATGTTACTTTGTAAATAATAATATGAGGAGTATGATATGAGGAGAAGGGTTAATTTTTTTTCTATAGTGGAAGCACATTATCCTCAGTCATGTAAGCCACAGTAGAGGTAATTCTTAAGGGTTTTGGGAAATCTGGATTCTGCCATGCCCTTAGTCTTCCTAAACAGTACGGCCAGCCTTAATGTCTTCACCTAGCAACCAACTGTCAATAAAATCCAGCAATGTCCACAACAGAGTTGAAAGATTTTTGTTGGTTCACCATTACCTTTATTATAAAATTGAACACTGACATATGGCATAGAAGGCAACCAAACTGGCACACAGGTTGGCCTCAGTCTACTTCTTTCACTTTATACCGACTATAATTATGTCTGCCTTCTCCAGAAACTTTTTCTTAGCAACACTGAAATTTTCATATGTCCATGATGGCGACTCAGATGTATATTTTGGTTCTGTGACTTTAACGAGCGACATAGAGCCTTTCCTTTGTTCTCTTCCTGCACATCATTTTTCATTATTCAAAATACTCACAATTCAAATCTCATTACTCTCAAAGCTTACATGCACCCCAAGGGCATTCTAATCAGTGCAAAAAATAATCCACAAATAATGAATATGAACTTAGTGTTATCATAACCATTATTGTATTTAACTGTAATTATTTTTACATGGTTATCTTCCTGAGCAACTTCTGAGTTTTTCAAGATCAAGGGATATAGCTAATTTACCTTGGGTATTCCCAGTGCCTAACATTGGGCATGGCTTATATTTGGTGTTTAATAAAATTTTAATCTAATAGATCAAATAATTGAATTTCCAAAAACCAAACCACAATACCTATCGACCACAAAAAATTCTGAGTTGTAGTGATTTTATATTACTTCCACACAAATTTTTAAATGTGTATATGTAATATATGTTACATATATAATGTACAGTATATATTATATATTATGTAATATATATAATATATATTCTATGTTATATATCATATATCATGTATCATATACCATATATTGTATACCATATATTGTACATAATATTATATATTATATATTGTATATTTAATACACACAGTCTGACAATTAAGTTCGCACACTTGTTGCAATGATGTTGCTAACCTTTTTTGATATCAGAGGGATTATTCATTATGAATTTGTACCAACTGGACAAACAGTTAAGCAAGTTTACAATTTGGAAGTGCTGAAAAGGCTGCATGAAAAGATGAGACGACCTGAACTTTTTGCCAACAATTCATGGCTCTTTCATCGCGACAATGCACCAGCTCACAGGGCACTGTCTGTGAGGGAGTTTTTAGCCAGTAAGCAAATAACTGTATCAGAACCATCCCTACTCACCTGATCTGGCCCCCATGACTTCTTTCTTTACCCAAATATGAAGTAAATATTGAAGGGAAGACATGTTGATGACATTCAGGACATCAAGGGTAATACGAAGACAGCTCTGATGCCCATTCCAGAAAAAGAGTTCCAAAATAACTTTGAAGGGTGGACGAGGCGCTAGCATTGGTGCATAGCTTCCCAAGGGGGATACTTCAAAGGTGACAGTAGTGATATTCAGCAATGAGGTATGTAGCACTTTTTCTAGGATGAGTTCATAAACTTAATTGTCAGATTGTCATGTATATATATATATATATATATATATATATATATATATATATATATATTTTCCTTCAGAAAACCTTATGGAAATAGTTGAACTGCCTCGAAGATATTTACTCATTGTCTAGATTTATTTCACTTGTACTAAGGAAATCTAAATTTTTGTGACGCACTATACAGATGACCTTGGTTCACTGTCAGAAAATTAACAGTGGAGAGAGCTATTTTAAAACAGCATGCTTGTTCTAAAATCTTGAAATCTTGTCTTACTCATTAAGATAAAGGTGTTGTATTAACTATTTTTATAAAGAATATCTGTAGCTGAGCAAGTATACTTTGATGTATCCTTAAACATTCATCTTACCAGAATGAAAAGAAACTTCTAATCACAAAGACTCTCACTAACACTGGGCCTCGTGGGAGGTAGAATGTGTCCTAAGTGAAGAAATAGCAGGTTTTTCAGACAACTTGCACTCTGAGACCTATGAAGATATGCCAGAAATGAAATCCTTCAGATGTGATTTCAAAATGTACCATTTCTTTTCCAAAAAGTGTGTTACATGTTGCAAGTTTAAGAAATATTAACTTGATAACTCAGAAAGCTAATGGAGATAAATGGGTAGTCAGTTTTTGATCTCTAATTTTCCTTAAATGTAAAGATTATAAGGGACAAATGAAAGCAAAGGAAAACACATGGTTGGGACCTTGAGAAGGTTATGTTTCTGTTCTTTGTGTGAACTCAGCATTGTAGATGTTAGTATTTTAGTACTAAAGATTAGTAGTTGTTTTAGGACAAAATGATTATGTGAGGCATCTCTATGGTACAGGAAAGTGACTCCACACCTTGACTCATTCAGCAAATATTGATACACATTATTGTAGATTCTGGGGGTACCATGGTATAAACATAGCATTTGCCCTCAAAAGTTTCTCTTCTATTGGAAGATAAATACAGGAAAGAAATAAACAAATGGTTTATGATATAAGGTGAGATGAATAGATGGATAGTACACATTTTAAGTTGGTCAGGGAAAAGCTCTCTATGCTGGTATTATTAGATACAAACAGGAATGTACTAAGATAGAAGGCTTTGTCAGAATAAAGAGTAAGGGAGAGAGAAGAACATTTACAAATGACCTCGAGTGAGGAAAAGCTTAATGTATTCCAGTAACAGCAAGAAGGCAAGTGAGAGCAAAACCTAAGTCAGTAGGGGTTGAGATCAAGAAGTCGGGCAGACACCAGATCATTTAAGACATTGCAGTGCCATTTGCGACAACATGGATGGGTCTTGAGATTATTATGCTAAGCGAAATAAGTAAGACAGAAAAAGTTGAGAACCATATGATATCACGGATATGTGGCATGTAAAACTGAAAACAACAAAGTAACCATACAAGCAAATGAAGAAACAAAAACTCATAGACATATACAATAGTGGTTACCAGAGGGGAAGAGGGAAGGAGGGTGGTAAATAAAGGTAAAAGGGATCAAATGTATGGTGATGGAAGGAGAACTGATTCTGGGTGGTGAACACACAATGTGATATATAGATGATGGATTACAGAATTGTATACCTTAAACGTAGGTAACTTTATTAACAATAGTCACCTGAATAAACTTTAATTTAAAATAAATAAATAAATAAATAAATAAGATAAAAGGGTATAAAAAATTTTAACAAAAAAGACATTGTAGGTTGTGGTAGGATGTTTACATGTATTTCATTTCAGTAGGAAGCCCATGGATAATTTGAAAAGTAAAACGATACAAAACTTTCATTCTTAATATATGATTCTAGTCATTGAGTGGTGGGGTCAAGCGTGGAAGTAAAAAGACTAGTGAGTAGGCTCGTATTGCCCTTTAGGGTAGGGATGGCTCAGAGGATGAATTTGGTACAGAATATGGTTAGAGTTGGGATATATTTTGAAGGTAGAGCGGATAGGACAAGTTGGTGAAATGAGTATTGTATTACTGTGCTGGGACAGCCATAATGAAGTACAAAAGACCAGGTGGCTTAAATAGCAGAAACTGATTTCCTCACATTTCTGGAGGCTGGAAGACTGAGATCAATGTGTTGGCAAGGTTGGCTCCTTCTGAGGGCTGTGAGAGAAAATTTCTCTTTGGCTTACAAATGGCAGTTCTCTCTGTGTCTTCTCATCACCTTCCTTACGTACCTGTCTATCCAAATTTCCTCTTTTTATATAGACACCAGTCATTTGGATTCAGGCCCAATTTAGTGACCTCATTTTATCTTACCTCTGTAAAGACCCTATCACCAAATATGGTCATATTCTGAGTTACCGGAGGTTAGGACTTCAACATATGGTATTTTTTTTAGGGGAAGTGGGACACAATTCAGCTCATAACAAAGACAGAATGATTTTGAAAGAGAGGAGTCTGGGATAACTATTAAGTATTGGCCTGAGAAACTGGATAAAAAACATTGACATTACTGAAGGATAAGAACATGTTTGGTCCAGGCTGAGGATGATCATAGGAAAATAAGATTTCTGTTTTGGACAACTATAGTGGAAATATCCAGTAGATAGCTAGATATATCTTGATACTCAGGGAAAGAAAAAAAAAAGAAAAGAAAGAAAAACAAAAGATTAGGGCTGGAGAAACACATTTTAAATGCATCAGATAGACATTTGGAATGCATGAGAAGAGAGAGGGTGTTTAAAGTCAAGGGATGAGATGAGAACACTTAGAAAGTGAGTGTGGAGACAGAAGAGTTGTGAGGACTTTGTTTAGTGACACTTTAAAAATCTAGAGGTCAGAAAAAACAGGAGCAATCAGAAAAGGATATTGAAAAGGAATAATCATTGTTTCAGAAAGAAAGCCGGTAGGGTATGGTTCCCTAGAAGTTAAGGGAAGAGAGTGATTCAAGGGGACAATGGTCAGTGGTGTCTAATGCTGCTGTGAGAGAAAGATGTGAACTAAATGAGAATTTATTCTGGGTGTGGCCAAACGAAGGTCATTGGTGACCACGGAATAATTCTTTCAGAGTAGTTGTGGGGAACAAAGAAGATCAGAATAAGTTGAGGACAGAATTGAAGGTGAGGACAAAGAAACAGCAAGTATAGTGCATTTTGTGGAATTTTCTATAAAGCTGAGGAGACGAATGGAGCTGCAGTTAGAGAAGGTGGGATCAAGGGAAGGTTGTTGATTGATTCTTTGGTTGGGTTTTAAGTTGAGAAATATTGTAAGATGTGTCTGTGAACTAAAGGAAAACAATTCAGTAGCATAGGAAAATTTATATACAGATGAGAGAGAATAATTCCAATAGCAAAATCCTTTTGAGGCAAATAAACTGCAATTCATTGCACAATATTTTGTGATAGGAGACAAGGCAGATTTTATGGAAACACATACGAGTATGAGCGGGTTATTAGATTTGTTGGTGGGAAGATAAGGTAATTCTAATCTGATGACTTCAGCTATTTTGGTCGTTCCTTTATAATGAGTCAACAAAGTCTGTTTGTGTTATACTTTCTAAAATATTTGTTTTAAAGCTTTATAATGGTAAAAAGCATTCCCATAGCAGATTTTGTATTGTGATTATCATGACACTAGTGGGTTTTGTTCCTTGTATTTAAACTTATAAGAAGATTTTTTGCAGAGTAGTATAAAGGCTGCAGATTCCAACAAAAGGTTGTAAAATAAAACCAAAAAAAATATTTTAGCAGATATGTTTTCTTTATTTCCAAAGGTATGTTAAATCTTTTGACTATTTGAAGCAATTTAATATACATTAAATAAAAAAACCCGAAAAACTAAGAAATTAAAAATAGGACGTTAAAATCATTTCTCTTTCATCCTTCATATCTCCCTTTCCTTTTCTCCCTATATTTATCTATTATTCTACTTATATGCCTTCCTTTGTTCTATCAATCGCCTTTGAATCTATAGATTACTCACGACCAGGTAATTCCAAAGATAAATAACTAAGGGTTTTTCATAATTTCTTAATCTGATTTGCTGTCAGGAGTCCAGATTATTTTTCCAGATTTTAAATTAGTTTTGAAAGGTGAAAATTGAATTATCTGTTTTGAAAGGAGAAATAGAAAGGAAAGGGAGGAGAGAGATATTTCTTAGCCTCTCTTTGAGAGATGTCTTTCTTGAATCATTCTGGATATGGCATTATTAACCTTGAACCAAAGGTGGGTCATATAGATGAAGAGCCATATGTTAGAAATTAGAATACAGGTTACCACTGAGGGATAGAGGCAGATAGTGAATGGATGCAGCAGGAGGAGATTCGGGGGTGCCAGCAATGTTCTGTTTCTTATCCAGGCCACTGTGTCTGACTCATTCTCCAACATGGTTCGATGGACTCCTCAAGGACAAATCAGCCTGTACCCCTTTCCTTTCTCTGCTATCTTCCATTACATGTACTCAGAGCAGTTCTGCCAGGTCCACACTGTCTCAGGTTTGACCTGGTATTTATTGTAACCCCTTCTCTAAATTTAGAGATGATAAAAGGAAGAGCAGAAAGACTAAGACAATTTAAAATCGCTGATACTGACACATTTCGTGTGAAACGTATGAATCTTGAAATGTTTCCCCTAGAGGGAGATTTTCCCCAGATTTTTCATTAGTCCTTCAGGCAACCAGCTCCATGGTGGGTACCAAGGGTGGAGAGAGTAGAAACTTGCAAGGCATTCACTTTAACCCTCTCGCACTTTTGTGTGTGTTGTTTTTATTATGTGATATAAGGTCACAAGATTGTCTTTCGCTTTTCAAGCGAGGATAACATTTCTCAATTTCTTGTGATTTCTATCAATTAAAAATCACACATATGAATTCTGGGAAACTCCATATAATTTAAACATTTCTTCTAAGTACCCATTTCATTATCTTTTCCCCCCCCTTTGGTAGCAGTTTACAGAACACTGAACTCTAGTAATGAAGTTTGTGAGATATGGCTTTATCTCATGCAGTGTAAAGATTAGAGGTATAAAATAAGAATCACTTCATATACCATGATGGCAGGTACATAAGATATAAAAAACATTATCCTACTTGAGGATAATCATATTTTTATCAATTCAATCACATTAGCTTGAAACATCTCTCAGTGGAGAGGAAGTGAGCCATTATTTTCTAATGTTTAAAAGGGCACTGCCTTTCAGAAACTTATGGTGACATTGCAACGTATACATGACAAATTTCAAGCTGCAAATGTTATAAAAAAATTATCTTGTGGGATAATGCTGAGTTTTACCTGAAGGCTTATCTTCTGTCGTGGCAGTGGTGGTGACATTGCACCATTTTAAATGCGTCTATATTGAGATGATGGAATGTGGCAAAATATTGTTTCCATAGAGAATTTCAGTAATTGCTCTGACCCTAAAGGGTAAAACATTAGGAGCACCAGGAGAGCTGCAGAGCAGTGGTAGCGCCTTCAAGCAGACAATACCCTTTTCAATAAAATACTATAATTTCCTTCGATACCCTTTTCTGTAACCATTCATGGCAATGGTTTAGTCTCACTTTTATAGTTCTAAATAATGTAAATCATCACAAACTACACTTAACGTGGAGAGTGGAAAGTACAATTAGTCACTGATTCATTGCTTCAGTGAATGTGCAAGTGAGGAGAATAACCTTGCATTTTTATAATAGATAGGCATAATGTCATAGTTACTGGGATGGGGAACTAAAAAGTGAAACAAAAGCCTAGACTCTCCCTGGAGGTTTCTTATGTTATTCCACATGATCAATTTTTCCTTGGTCCAACTGTTTGAAGATTATCTGGAGACTGGACTTCTGTATACTTCTTGACAGAAAATTACCAAATGTTTCCAAATTTTGGTACCCAAAGGAACACACACAATTAGCAGATTGATTGTTTTATTTACGGGTGTACATTTTTCTCACAAGACTGTTTTTGCCTGCATAGCAGGTGTGCTTCATAGTTTTAAAAGAATCCAACTTATCAGCCTAATTAATCAGGTTATTGTTTTTATGCAATTTAACTACCTCATATTATTTTAACCAGAATATGGATTTAGAAATCAAGGGAATATTTTCTTCAATCCTAGCCAGTTTTGATATTCTGTATTTTTCTTTTTCTTAGAGCTGTATCCATTTGCACCCCTGGCACGCATCTGCATGCACACTTGTTTACAAAATCACCGGCCCAGAACATAGAACACCCCCAATTTTAGGCAGAAGAGGTTTAAGCAACTTTAACATAACAGTCTGGAGCTCAACATTAGGGCGCCTTTGCTGATTTTCTAACTGAGACTTATTTGTCTCTGCTCAAAAACTCTGTTTCTTTCTTTAGTGACTACATTTTTGGCTTATTAACTAGGATCCCTGATATTCCAGAACCCTTATTCTTTTTGCCAGGCTCTGGCCCAGACAACCCTCCCTCCACCAATCTCCCCTACACCCCAACAGTGCCAAAAGACCATCACTTACCAAAATATATTCCTGGGAAAACTAATTTCTCAGGCTGTTTCAACACAAACATATGATTCTATGATCAGATAATTTTGGTAAATTCTACATATCATATGTGCCGTTTCCCACATATAAAAAAAGGTGGAATATGATAAGAGTTCTGGTTAAATTATAGCACTGTCTCCATCATACCAAATAAATAAATAAATGAATAAATAAATAAATACATTTAAAAATATATTTTTTCCTAAGTAACACCTATCAACAACTTGAACTGGGACCTTAATCACATAGAGACAGAGTTTTCCTGAATACGAAAAGCACTGTGTAGACTTCAGGTGCGGCCTAGCCCCTTTGTGATGCCTCCTCGATGGTCCTCGATGGTCTTATGACAAATGTTTAATATCACCTCTGTAGTGATAAAAAATATAAATCGACAAGAACAGAATAACAGTGATACCCCTGAACATTTCAAGACCTGTGTTATTCAAAATGATTTGTATTTGTTCATCCCAAACTGCCCAGCCCAAGGGGTGATGTATTGATTTATGTGCTAATTAAATCGAACATGATTTTCATTTTCAGGGGGTTAAAGAATGGGAGTCTGACCAGGTTTGAATACCGTGTACCAGCTATCATTAACCTGTCTGCTCCACAGCTTCTTTTTTCATAAATTGAAAACTATTTCAGATTATTGAGCATTAAATGGATCAATGTATATATAACTTCCACTCTGGTGCCTGACACACCCTATATGGATTAGTTCCCTTTCACGCCACCTCTGAAGACTTTGCTAATGTTGATTTCCTGATTACTGGTCTGATTTTCAAAATATCATTTGTTTCTGGATTCCTTGTCTCTATTCTCCACTTGTCTATCAGAAAAGTGCTGTGTTCCATTATGCAGCTCTCTGCTGCCAAATTCTATATGGAACTGTATTACTACCTATGACCTATCTCTTCTGTATCATGTTTTACCCGCATGGCTAGGCTTTCTACTGGCATCTGCTGCCATGTGTGTGTCCTGTGGGTGACCAACCCTGGGGCAGATCTCACAATCTGGCCCACACAGCCTGCTCTGTCTTGTCAGAGTTAATGCTCCATCTCTTTTCCTTCTCCAGGAGCAGACAGAAAATATTTACACAACTCTTTATATGTGTGAAAAATGTTTCTTTAAGTATTCAGTAGTTTTGGATTAGCTTTACACCACGTGGGAAACAAAGAAACAAACACAAACCTGTTCACCATTTCATATTTTTCCCAAAGAATATGCATATATAGAAAGACTAATACTTCCCAGTACTGCTGATGAGTTTTGAAAAACTTCTTAATATTTTTCTAAGTCGTGGAGATGGTAAAACCATTTGTGTAAATATACCTCCTAATAATGTAAGCCTTATTTTCCAAAGGAATTTAAGCAGATAATGTTAATCTAATTTTTAAAAAGCATGCCTCTACGAACAATTAATATTTCCATTTGAAAATAATTCCTACTCCAGTTAATTGGGCTTCCTGGGGGAAAAATTAAAACAATAAATAAATAAAAAATAAACATATAACTAAGAACACTGTTTTGCCAATTATTAAATATAACTCAGTGTTGTAAATTTGTTGTTACCAGTAATATGAAAGCTTTTCTAGAGACTTTTTTTCTCTAGGGAATTTTCGTTTGAAGCTTTTGATGCCTAGATTAAAATCTGTAGTAGTCACATTTTCCTTCATAGGGACTAGAAGCTTATTTATATGTGGTCTGCAGAAAATATTGGCAGTACTTTAATGGTGTTAAAAATATTTCCCTGCCAAGGATATAAGCTATGCTCCTGTTAATCATCCCTCATCCCCTGAATGCTCTGTAAGGAAGCCCTGCACATAGCTGAATGGGAATCAAAGTGTACTTTGTGATTATTTGGGTCCACGCAATCAACAGCAGCACAGGGCTCCTTGGCAAGGGCTAAACCAGAGTGCGTGGTATTGACTTGAACTCTCGTGCAACCTTGTGCTTCCTTGATTCTAAATCTTGACACCAACAAGTCCAACCTGCCTATAAGGAAAGAAAATACCACCTGTCCTCACAGCAGGTGCTGATTCACCTAACTTTGACAAAGGAGAAGACCATTCCTAGTTGTGCTCCACAAGAGACAATATGAAGTCCGGGAGGGGAGGGGGAGCTGCTGGCCTGCACAGAACAAAAGGTAGGAGGAAGAAAGAATGAAGCTGTTCCTCCTGGATTGCTTGAGCTGGTACACTGATCTTTATCTGCTCTCTGTGCTTCTGATTGTCAGGCCATCAGACCTAGACTGGAATTTACACCAGTGGCTCCCCTGATTGTCGGGCCTTCGGGCTCTGACTGAATTACGCAACTAGCTAGCAGCCTCCATAATTACATGACCCAACTCCTTATAATAAATCTTATCCTATATCGATGCCCTGTTGGTTCTGTTTCTCTGGAGAACCCTATTACAACTTAATATTGAAAACAACTATTTGTTATACTCATGGGTTCATATTTTTTCCAAAGAATATGCATACATAGAAAGATTAATACTTCTCAGTACTGCTGATGAGTTTTGAAAAACTTCTTAATATTTTTCTAAGTCGTGGAGATGGTAAAACCATTTGTGTAAATATACCTCCTAATAATGTAAGTTTCCAAAGGAATTTAAGCAGATAATCTTAATCTAATTTTTAAAAAGCATGCCTCTACAGACAATTAATATTTCCATTTGAAAATAATTCCTACTCCAGTTAATTGGGCTTCCTGGGGGAAAAATTAAAACAATAAAGTAAATTAAACAATGAAGTAAAAAATTCACATGGGACATTGCTGATACTGCTTCTCTGCTCCCCTGCATCTGAGGTCTCACATTGGGAAGACTCAACATCTGGAACTTTCTCAAAGGCTAGAGTGTAGAATTATGCAAGGGTTTCTCAATCACACGGCTGGCTTCTAGGATGGGATGACTGGAAGTCTGGGATAGGTGGGTCTGTTAATGGAAAACACCTGCCAATGGCCTTTTTAGCATGGTGGCTGAGTTCTGTGAGGAAGTGTCCCTAAAGAGAGCTTCTGGAGAACAAACACTCCAAGGTATCAAGGTGGAGGCTTCAAGGATTTCTCTGACCTAGCTTTGGAAATCATATAGTGTTATTTCTATTTTACTTTATTGGTCACTGTCTCACCCAGATTCATGGGAAAAGAGCAGGCATCCCACTTCTCAATGACAGAAGCATCAAAGAATGTTCACCTATGTGTTAAAACTGCCATATCATTTTTAACTGATTTCATTAAATAATCTGCATAGTGACATACATTTTAAAATAAATTAGGTTTTACTTATAAAGGCTTATTTAATATATCTATTTGTATAATATGTAAAATATTAAATCAATAACAGATCATTTTTTCATGTACCATTTACTAAGGATAGTTACATAAGTATACCCTTTCTGAGTATCAGAAACCTGAATTTATGTGTGATTTGGATATTATAAGTTTAAGGATAGTTACATAAGTATACCCTTTCTGAGTATCAGAAACCTGAATTTATGTGTGATTTGGATATTATAAGTTGGCGTAATTTTCCTTAGACCTCATACATTTTGTTGTTAAATTTGAAAATTTATGACAATTTTCCAATAGTATCTTATATTTTCAATTATTAAGATTAACCATGGTAAGGCAAACTCTTGATAGAGAAAATACCACATACACTGTAAAATATATTACATTTCTAAACAATTAACTTAAAGATAAGTTGTATAATGGTGATATTTTAGAAAAAAATAAAAGTAAGTTAATGCCACTGGGGAAAAATCACAGGGTTACATTACCTACATGAATTTAATACAATCTAGGGCCTTGCCCTTGTTCCTTCAGACCAAGAAATTATTGTTTCAGAATTCAGCTTACTTCTTGAGGAATATTCATTACAAAAAGAAAAGAAAAAACGATTAAAGATAATGATAGTAAGTAAAATTTAATATTCACAATATATTAACTTACAAAGAAATTCTGCAAAATGGACAAAGAAAATATATCAGCATACAGAGCATTATCTCTTTGAAATAGAATTTATGAAAAGTCAAATGATTTTCAGACAATGACTTTCTTTGTAAGCATTGAATTTGAAGTACAGGTATTTGTTATGTGATACTAATATCTAGTGACATGAAGCTATAATATCTGAGACATATAAACTGTATCAGAACCCCTCATTCACGGAAACTGCCAGAGAATCAATCACTTACAATGATGATTATCCTTGTGTAGTTGTTGACCATTCCCATTTCTCATGGCAAACATCCTGCCATCAATAGTTTATTGAAATCAGTTAAACTATGCTCAGTCATTGCCATTCCTTAAATAGGCAAAGGCTTTCATTTCTCCTGTCTTAATTATTATGTGTCGATTTAACAGTTTAACTCTTCAGCTTGTGTAAAAGTTATAGTGTGTGCAGAAATATCTTGCTATATTTTTATGTTACTTCCATGTGTCGAAATATATTAGACCAGTATAATGAGCACAGATGTTTATAGTTTTTATTTTTTATAACTCTGCTTTTAGCGTAAAAAGGTGTTTAAAATCTTTAATTTACAAAGCTCTCCTCTTTGGCTATACGGTATTAAGAAAAATATTTTTGAAAAACAATTGATATTTTGAAAGATAAAATGTTTACTTCTGCCCCATCAATGCAGTTTAACTGGAGTGAACAATAAATGTAAATACATTTGCTTCAGAAGAGACTTTTCTTTCTTTTTTCTTTTTGCTACACGCCACCTTAAATGTCTCCCTTATTAGACAGAAGCAAATAGCTCATGATAATTTCACATTGTGGGACACGTTGTGGAATCTTATCTTGGCTGTAGGTTTCTATTCAACCTGTCAATACAATCTTTGTAGAAGTTACATGTATTTGACATTTATTGAGCTCTTAATATGGGCCAAGCATCACCCTAGTGTAAAATATAGATAGAAAGTTGGTAAGACACATACTAACAAGAGTGATTATATAATAAATATTAACTTTAAAAATATTATTTAATGTATTTAACAAACATTGTTCAAGCACTCAGTATTTGCTGGTCAGTGGGCTGGATCCTAATACTTTGCAAGTTCTCTAGTTTGTATAAGTGGCATGAAATTTTCCTCAGCTTAATAATGATACATTTTGTTTGTACTTTGATAGACAATTATTGATTTCTTACTTTACATTTAATAATGTATATGTTCTTTTATTTAAAACAAAAATCTTATAAGTCAAAAAGAAGGCTTAAAATTCAACAAAAGCAACTCTGTAAATTGAGGGAACCTACGAGTCATAAAGACATGGAAATTTATCTCAAATATGAATCTGTGTCACCAGGGAAATCATGAAAAAGAAGAATGAAAAAATTGAAAGTATACATGTGTAAGACTTTCTGCTTTGCATTTTCATGGTACAATTTTTCAATTGTTATTATTATTTTAATTCTGAGATTGTTAGTAAGGTACTCATCCATATAATGAAATATTACAGCAAGAGTATGTTTTCTTTAAGGTAAATAGACACATAAAAGAAGTAGCATAGAAAGTCCCAAGCATTCATAAATAGACCTGATTATGTACAAACATATAAAATATAACACAAGGGGCATGTTACATCAGTGGAGATTTCAAGGGTTAATTAGAAAATTACATTGGAAACACTTTTCTATGAAATTGGAAAAAAATTGAGGGCATATCGCACATATGTCATCTAAATAAATTTCAGATCTCATTAAAGATTCAAATGCTATAAAATTAAGCCATATATATACTAGATGGTAATAAGGATTATCTTGACATAAAATCATTCATTCAGCCATTATTTTTTGAATGTCTCTTACTTGCAAGACAGAACAGGTGCTGGAAGTTAAAGGACTACCCAGGTTTAATATCAAACACAGAAGTGATAGATAAAACATTACATATTTATATATAAAATTTAATATTCTTTACTTTCTACAGTTTTATACAATATAATTATAAATTAACCCATAAAGTAATAAATGCTTAAGGTATAATGATGTTTTTAGCAAGCTGATTTTTTTTCTATATTTGAATACATGTGGTTTCTTTGAAAACTTGAGCAAAGTATTATTGCTCATTTCCAGAATATTTTTAATAGCTTCCTTATAAATTGATTACTATATGCTGTGCTGACTGGAACATTATTTGATTTGGGTCTGTATGAAGTACTTAAACTCACGCGGAGATTTGCAAACTGATGTTGAGGACCATAGGAATTCAGGAGAAGGAAGACCAGAAAAAAGAAAGGAGAAGTATGGAGAAAGATTGGTTGTGATCATCTCTGCCTCAAACAGAGCAGTTCTGCCTAACGTGCTAAGCATATAAGATTTTTTATGATGCTCCACTTAGAGATCCCCAATGGACCAGCAGTAGCAATTGCCGTAGCAGCAGCAGCAGCAGCAGCAGGAGCAGCGATAACAAATAATCCTTCTGTGATAGGCTGAAAAATGCGCCCATCCCCAATGATATCAGGTCTGAATCCCTGGAACCTATCAATGTTACTTTATTTGGAAAAAGATTCTTTGCAGATGTGATAAGGATCTTGAGATGGGGAGATTATCCTCTAGTGTCCTGGTAGACCCTAAATATATCACATGTGTCCTTATAGGTGAGAGGCAGAGGGAGACTTGACTCAGAGAGGAGAAGGTAATGTGAAGATAGAGCAGATACATTTGTAGATGCTGATTTTGAAGTTTGGGGTGATGCAGCCGCAAGTCAAAGAATGCCAGCACCTACCAGAAGCTGGAGAGACAAGGCACAGATTCTCCTCTCAGGGCTCCGAAGGGAATGTGGGTCTGCCAATGCCTTGGTTTTTGACCCTGTGATACTGAATTAATAATTCTTGCCTTCAGAATTATGAGAGAATAAATTTCTGTTCTTTTAAGCCACTAAGTTTGAAATAATTTGTTACCATCATCAGGAAATGAGTACAGCACAGTAATAACCACAACTCTAGCCCTACCATACTTAACCTTCAGCTGGGAATATTCAAGTCCAGAAGAATTAAAGAGAATCAGTCAGGGTCATACAATGACTAGTATTAGAACTGCAGGGTAGTCCAGGTCTTGGAGCTTTGGAGTTTTCATCCAATTTTTACATTATGCTTATTGCATTTATGAGTACTATCAGCTATGATATTAATGTGAGTAAAACTGTACTGAAAAGAGAAAAGAATCCTTTCTACCGAACAGTTAAAATTTGGGCTGTTTTTATTGAAAAAACTATTATTCTTTTTCTCACTATTTTTTTTTTCAAAATTTAACTTTTTTCCCCTGATAGTCAAACATGTACTCTAATAAACATATAAATTGACACTGGTGATTCAGATGTAAGGAAATTAACAGAGCTTTGAGTTCATGGAACTTGCAATTATAGGAGGGTGATAGACAATTAGCCGTGGAATGAGAACGTGATTTACTATGATAGCAGAACCGTGAGGGGTTGCTATTGGAACCTGTAACCTTACTTATAGATGGCGACCAACTGGCTCAGGCCTGATGGGGCTTTGGGGTATGTTAGAGAGAGAGAGAGAGAGAGAGAGAGAGAGAGAGAGAGAGAGAGAGAGAGAGAGAGAGAGAGAGAGAGAGAGGAGGCATGGGTAAAAGAGAAAGTATTTAATGTACAGCACGGTGACTATAGTTAATAACACTTTATTGCATATTTGAAAGTTGCTAAAGAGAGTAAGTCTTAAAAGTCCGCATCACAAGAAAAAAGCATTTTGTAACTACCGTGTTTGCCCAAAAATAAGACCTAACCAGAAAATAAGCCCTCGCATGATTTTTCAGGATGGCATCCCCTGAACATAAGCCTTAATGTGTCTTTTGGAGCAAAAATTTGTATAAGACACAATCTTATTTTCAGGGAAACACGGTATGTAAAGTGATGGATATTAACTAGACTTATTGTGGTGATTATTTCACAATGTATACAAATATCAAATTGTTATGGTGTACACCTAAAACTAATATAATGTCATCTATCGATTATATGGGGTGGGGAGGGAGGGAAGGAGGGAGGGAGAGAGAGACACAGAGAGCGAGAGAGAGAGCGAGAGAGAGAGCGAGAGAGAGAGAGAGAGAGAGAGAGAGAGAGAGAGAGAGAGAGAGAGAGAGAGAGAGGAATCCTAACCGATTCTAGAAGTTCAAGGAAGGTTTCTCAGAATAGTGACTACTGAGCTGACACTGGGAAGATTAGACAGAGCAACTGGACAATGAAAAGAGCAGCGTTTATGGAACTTATCTTTAAGCAGCAAGAGTGTGAATCAAATAGCAGGCTATCGATATTGAAGCAGAGCTGGGCTGGTATATACAGAAAAGAAGACAGCAGGGTTCCTTTTTGGTGAGCCAATTAAGTTAGTCACAGGTTTTTCAAAAGATATTTGTTGCACGTTTGGGTTGCAGGCCAGAAGTAGCTTGGGCACAGGAGTAAGACAAAGTCAGATCCTTTTATGTGTAAGCAGCAGAGAAGCTATGGAGTAAGGAACAGCAAGCACAATTCAGATCTTCCATTAGATGACAACAGCAAAAGAAAGAATCTTCTTTATAGATGAGAAATTACTGTGCTTATATGGTTCTTCCATCAAACAAATGGAAAAGAGTCATATGCATAAAATGGTCCTATACATAAATGGAAATATAGTTAGTTGTATAATTTTTAAATATCACTTTTTTTTCACAAAAATGCTGAATTCATTGAATGCACTATAGCTTACACCAATGAATACAGTGTGTGGTGAAAAGAGGTAATCCACCTTTACTGGTCTGCCAGAAACCTGGTCTTCAATAAACATTGCAGTATATCTTCTGCCCATCCCGCTAACACTCATTTCATTTCACTGAGCCAAAACATATTCAGTAAATACCCATCACTTTTGTCTGTATTCTTGGTGATTCTGCTTTGTGTTTTAGTAGAACTAAAGCAGAAAGGGAATGATAGATTGTTTAAGAAGTTAAGTAAGATGATTAAGCTATTGCATATACCATTGCTTTAGATAGATAAGCATCCGAATTTATAATCTTTGAATCTCTTTAGAACACAAATTTCTCCATGAGTCCACTGCTTTTTATGCTCATTGTCAAAGGATATGTCTCCTTATTCATTCCTTATTAATGTGTCATTTTGGAGTGTGCCACCACTGCAACATATTGTGTTTATTATTAAAAGTAGTTTAAAAAGTAGTTTTAAAATTTTATCACAACATATTATGAAATAACTCTCTTTTTAATTTTTAAAATTTGAAATTGTGGCAAAAAATGTATAATCTTCCCCTGAGGTAAATTTGAGACCATCTGCACAGAAGTCATAATTGAAGGCCCAGTTATGGATGAGGTAGCCTCATGAGAGAACATATTGTGAGGAAAGAATAGGGTATTCTTGAACAAACTTCAAGGATTCCTGTAATGAATGGACCAATAGAAAGGGGGGAAGCATAAAGGTGTCTGAGAAGGACTAGTTATAGAGATGAGAGGAAAGCAGGACCGTATTGCATCATCTGTGCAAAAAGAAGACCGTTTCAGGAAGAAAGGAGCATTCGACAGTGTGGACTGCTAATGGGGGAGCAAGCAAGTAAGGAGGGGAAAATGTTACCTATTTCCAAACACAGCCATGAATGAGGAATTGATAGCAAGAAGAAGATCAAAAAGAATATTCTGAAAACTTTAAAACCCCTTTATTTTAGAAAAATGATGAATGTGACCATGAAACATTGTCAAAGAATGCACATAGGCAATATAGTAGAATATGTACCAAAAATCTCTAACATATTTAACAATTTTTTCAAGCATTTTGAGATAGAAGACTGTAATTGAAGGAAGTAGTGATGTCCCAGAAATACAGTTGACATGTTTAAGGGCTGAAGGAAAGACTCCAGGGAGAGGAAGAATTTATAACATCTCACTAAGGAAATAGTTGGTGGTATAAGGGACTGAGCAGGAATAAAAGGTGGCCCCAGAGCACCCACAGAAACGGGCTTGAGGTACCATGAGCTGCTCCTCTCTTATAGCACTAGGAAAGGAGAAAAAGATACTGGTGGTTTTGGTAGTATTTAAGGGATCCTCTGTGATAATAAAACTTCTTTTTCTTTTTTTTTCTTTTTTTCTAATAAGTTAAAAAGAAAAGTCATTTGTAGGGCCTAATGAAAGTTGATGATTTTTAGTTAATGGTTGAACCAATTTCTAATTTTGTACCTATACCCAATAGCCCTCTGCTGCTTGGGAGCAGTCCAGGCTAGAGTCGGTATTTGGTTCCATTCACAGCTGTGTTTCGCCCAGACAAATATTATGAGAAAGATGGGGAGGTAAGGTAATTTGGGACAAGGACCAGAGTATTCTTGAAATGGTGCTCCTAGGATTCTAATCCAGCTGTAGTTAGAATTAAAGTAAAGGTCTGTCTCCTGAGAATTCAGCGGAAATAATGCAGTTAGCAACTGAAAGTCTCCAGGAAGTCTCCGTAAAGACAGTACTGTACTGAAGAAGTTAAGCTGGAAGGAAGAAGGTGCTAATCACAGATCGTGATTCTTGAGTTGGTGATATCTATAAGTCACATTTTGGGGTGATGACAAAGTTCAGGATGAGACTGTGACTGTTCATTAGTGTGGAGATATTAATGATGAGAAAAGAATTAATATATTGAGAAAAGAATTAATATAATAATAATAATAATAATAATAATAATAGTAACATATTTACTGAGGGCTTATAACCGTGGTAGTGTTATCTGCTATTTTTTTTTCCTCTCAACAATCTTAAAGTGAGTTACTGTATTATCCCTATTTTACAGATGAGAAAGTTAAGGCACCAACAGTTTAGCAAATTGCCTTTGGATCAGAGCTATCTGGTTCAGAGAACAGTTGGGCAGTCAGCCTACACAGTCCACATCTTTGTCCCTGACCTATATGGCATCTTTAAAATGCCTGGTATAAGGTGAGTCTTCTGTGTGGATGCTAACGTCATCTAAGATGTTGATGTTTGCAGTAGAAGATAAGAGTATATAGTTAAAGTGCTAAATGTATCAATGCATGAGGGAAAGTTGCCCAAAGTCAGAGGACAATCTTCAATGGCGGAGGAGGGTGAGGTCCATGGAGTTGCATGGAATGAGCTGTCTTTTGTTAAGTATAAGGAAAGGAATAATCTGGTAAGTCTGGAAGAGGTGCGGTGCTCTAAGGGGACACATCTTCAACACTTAGCCTTATAATGCTGAAGATAAGAATCTATACATAGCAAACATTTGTGATAATTTGAGGGGAAAAAGGAGTGTTTTCAAGGAAGATCCCCATCCTAATTAAAGCCAAAAGGTAGAATAAACAAAACTGAGGTTAAATATAAAGGGGATGTGTTTCCTAAGAAGAAACAGATCCAGATAGCACTGTGGAAAAGTTTGAGAGGTAAGTGAAGAAGCGTTCAAGTGAAGGAAATAGTTTGGGTAAAATGCAGGCAATGTTATGCATTATGAGACAGGACAGTGTGCAAGATGATTAAAGGCTAGGGTGGCTGATACTCTGTGCAGTGACCAATGAAAACAGACTCCAACACTACCTTTGAAGAGAGTAGGTATTGGACCTGATTTACATTATGGGGTGAAGGCAGTCTCAGAAATAGCTGACTTCAGACTACCTTGCAAGAGACTGCCTGGGGCACTTTGCTCATAAAGGTTGTAAAATCACATCCTAGCTCAGCAGGAAGGAGCAGTGTGACTGGACAGATGGCTCTACCAGGGACACAGAAGAAATGTGGAGAAAACATAGCTGACCTTGCTCATCCAGATTCCTAATTTATCTGGCAATCACACCTTCCATAGAAGGTCTGCTTTGTTCTGATAAAATTTAACAAAAAAGCTACTTATTGCATGATTTCCTAAATAAATGTCTCTTTATGAATTATTTCTCCAAGATGTTGGGTTTAAAATAATGTTTAACAAACCTGGGTCAGGTCAAAGAATAGATAACACACTCAAAATGTTAAGTGAAGAATATTGAAAGCAAGGACTATTCACAGAGGTGGTTAAGAAGCTTAATGGGACCAACAAGAGACATCAGTGTACCCAAAGATTTGTAACAGCATAAAGTATCCATGCTCCTAGGCTCTAAGGATCAAGGGAAAGAAGTGTTACTAGAACCGAGAGAATTGGACTGCATGTTTGTAGTTGTGGCGACAGACACAACAGAATGTCTGATAAAATAGAGACCTAGCAGAAGGAAAGCTGGACGGATGAGCACCTTGACCTTTCTCTACCATGATCTTTCAACCCCATTAGTGCCCTTCTCTGGGAACTAGAAAATGGGGACCCTGAGAAAGGCGTTCATCTGTGTCAGCCTCCTGCAGCAAAATCAGAAGGCAGACAACGACTGGAGGGGCTGCTGTAAAATCCTTTCCAAGATATAGCATGTCATCATGCTCGTGATCGTCACATAGGATTATACCTGTTGTGTGCCATGTGACCCCATTAGGCACCATTTCCATAGATGACAGTATTGAGCACAGTTTGTAGAGCCATTCTATTCAGTCTTGCAGCCATAGCTGTGCTTTATCAAGTTTTAAATGCATAACCAGATTGTGAGTTGTCTCATTACTCATAATAGTTAAAATCATATAAGGACATATCGGTGAAGAAAAACAGCTTTCCTTCTATCCTTCTGATTTTTAAGCTGAGATCCTTTGTAATAAATGACAGATAAAGAGGCAAAAACAAACAACAACAGCAACAACAAAAAAACAAACAAAAACAGAAGTTTATTAACATGTACACCTTATGTATACTTGGGAGATACCCAGGGAAAAATGAACAACTTCCTTAGGTGGATTTGAATTTAAGCTGAAATACCATCTTAAGAGGGAAAGGGGAGTAGAGGTGTAGGCCTCTTAGGGGAGAGTAAATAAATTTTAGAAAAGATGAACTGGCCCTTAAAAGAATAGACAAGAGGTATGACAATTTGTGACAAAGTTTATCTGGTGTGGTGTCAACTTCTAATTTCCTCTCCTGTACTAAGAGTTAATCTTCCCTGGTTGATGAAACTCCCAAGGAGGAGATGACAGTTGAATTACTTTTGGAGGATCTGTCTTTGGACAGACGGGGAGTTCAGAGAAAGCGTCTCCCTACATCTGCTGTTTTTCAAATGCCTGCAGCTCAAAATAACAATATAACTAAAGCAGCATAATTTGGAGTGGCATGTCCTGACGTCCTATGGTGATATTTTGGGGTGGCATGTTCTGCTACACTGCAGAGGATTCCAGGGTCTCATAATATGTGATAGCAATATCTGTCACAGATTGAAATTTAATGGACAACTCATGTTCATTAATTGGACACAGCTGTTTTGTGGCATAGCCTTATACAGGTGTCTATATATTTTTTTGATATTTGTTTATATATTAGTAACACATGATTTCACATAACCCCCAACTGGGACTCTTATCACATCAACAAATATTTTATTTTCTAATAATAATAAATGAAACAGACTAAAACATTCCCAATGTAGTTCTAGCCTTGAGATGTTTAAAGAAACACATTAGACGGTTTGTAAAGCATGTTAATATCTTCATCACTGTTGCTATACTAGTCTTTTGCAAATGAATTTCAAGTATTTCTAATAAAATCGTGATTATAAATAATGTGACACCTTCTTTACCTTTAGTAACTCAATCAGAAGTTTGGAGTAAACAAACTAACGAAAATATAAATTGATGTCCTATGCTGCTGATTCAAATTTAAAGATATAATTTGAATGTAAATTAAAGAAACTTTAAAATTAATTTCAATGTTCATAAGCATTCATAATACTTAGGTTTTATAGATATCCAAATTCAGGTAATATCCTTTTTCTTGTTTAAATTCCAGTATATAAACCTTATATTTATAAAGTATCATAAAGTAGTATTATAAAGAGTAGAAAGAAATCAGAAATACTGTAAAATTGACCAAGGATGTATTTACTTAGTCTTTCATCTTATTCAATCACATCACATTGCTTAAAAAATAGGACTGCTAAGAGCAGATTACATTTTATGACATATTCACCTAAATATCCATAGAAAGAAACCTTGTTAGAAGATGGAGCCAGTTTCATTATCAAAATTTATGGCAAAAAAGCAAAACAAAGCACTGACTCAGGAAGATGAGGGTCACAAAGGAAATGCTAATATGTAGTGTGGGGCCTCTTTACCGAAGCTTTTTGTTCATTCAACTCCACTGCACATTATGTAAATATATGCTAAGGAACTTAAATACTGTTTGAACTATGTAATACAATATTTTAAAACCTTATCTAATAAGAAAATTGTGTCATATGATTTTTATTAATTTTCATATTACAGAATGTGATTTCACATAGTGTCTTCAATTAAAGGATACCTGTGACACGAATGCATAGAAACGATAAAGACAGAGAAGTAAGGGAAAATTTTAATGTATTCATATTTCCTCTCTATTTCCTTAGCAAGAATTTCAATTCAAAGACTCAGATTTTTGCTCAAACTTCTTAAATAATGCATTTGTGTTACACTGCCATTCCAAATTCCACCACATATCAGTTATGTCTCAAAGTCCAATTAAAATGACAAGTATGACGCAGGTCAATAGTTTTGGAGTAAAAATGAAAATGAGGGAACTACTAAATGACATTTAATTGTGATTGTATGGTAGAAATTATTCTAGAAAGGGAGGAAATGCAACAGCAGACAAGATTTCATATTTTGGAATTTTTATCCCTAGAGGTAGTAAACCACAAAAGCTGTAGCAGGGTTTGATTTAAGTCTGCGTGTTGTTCTTGACCTCATTAATGGAGTCAGCTGATGGATTTCCAGATCAATTTGTATGCAAATGGGACTGACATAGAAATGAAGTTTCTCAACTAATCTGCCTGCTCTCACTACTTTTTTCTTTCTTCCCATCTTCAGTTATGCACTAAGTGATGTTTATTGGTGCCCTCATAAAAGTGTTTGATAACTGATTGCTAAATGAGAAAAGTTTGATGTAATTCTAGAAGTTTGTTTCATATAAGGGAGTGTAGTGTTCAAATACAGCCTGAATACTTTTACAGCTGTGATTTTCTTTACTCCTAAATTATTCTACTGTATTTGAATATACTGGGAATTGACTATTCCATAAGTACAGAACACAGTCAAAGCCTGTCCATTTCTCAAGGTGAAGGGGACTTGTAGTCACAACAAACGAAATGAGCAAAATAGAGACTTTTATTGCTGGTACTGAAAAATTTACAAATTACGTGTTGTAAGTTTGTGTACATTTTTAGGATGATGAATACAATTTCTCAGTAAACATTATTTATGTGGTTCACACTTGTTTAATTACAAATATTTATTCAATTGAAGTCACTCAATGAATAACCGCTGGTAAAATATCTTCTTATGATATATTTTCACCAGGCATTATTAGAAATGTTTGGCAAAGTTACTTTTAATTTTTAAATCATTATATTAAGATTACTCTAACCTGTACTAGATTAATAAGGTGAATAAATCTAAAAGGGGAAAGATAGAGGCATAAAAGAGGAAAAATCTGTTAAGACTTATGTGAAAGGGAAGAGGAGAGTCAGCCCTAATTGAAGAACTCCTCGATGACACCAAAGAGTGATGAATCACCGAACAGGTTGGGCACATTAAGTAGATGGCTTAATGAAATGAAAAAGCTTTTATAAAAAGACACTTGTCTTTCAGATTCTATTTCAGTCAGAAGAACTGAGATTACATGATTTTTCCTCTTTCTCTCAAGATCCTACTAAAGTAATGGTCAATGATAATAAAAACAATGAGCGTGATCATCGACAGAGAGGCTGTTACCATGGTTGTCAAACACTAAATCCTCCATTATCATAGCAAAAGTACATAGATAATATCCACAGTTACTGAATGAATGTATAATGCCATCAGCATATAATCTAGTGAAAGTAAGCAACTGAATAACAGATACAGAAACAGTTTAAAAAAAGTTGTAAGGGTGGGGTGGGGAACAGTGGGGCAATGGGACTGTGGCTTTCCTTTATAAATCTTTGTATACCACTGGATTTATAAGCTGTGTATGTGTATGTGCGTGTTACTTTAAGGAAACATAACTCTACTAAGGAGAAAAATAATACTTTTACTATACATTGAGAATTCTACACATATCTAAATAGTCTATTTACTATAAGGTGGAGAATACTAATCCGCCACTTATACTTCCCACTTTTGCTCCTAGTTTAATAGTCAGCACTCTTTTCTCTTGCAGGTATCAGTTGTTAATATATATATATATATATATATATATATATATATATACACAAAACTTCTGAAAAGTTAAATTATGTTAAGGTATTTTTATTTAAATTACATATATGGCTTGATTTATAAGGCTGTTAAACCCTGTAACTAAGATGTGGTCTTAACTGTTTGCAAATAAGGTATACTTTTATATACCACAGAATATGATATATAATATACCTCAGAATATTAGATCTACCATGCATATATATAGTATAGATATCATATACTACAGAATATAGTATATTGTATACTTTGACATACCACATAATATGCAAATTGATGCTTTTCAGCATTGGCTACAGTTTCAATTAGCATGAAGATTTACAAAACCTCCATATTTTGGCATCATTACTCAGTAAGAGATCATCAAAAATATTTTCAATACCTTTTGAGAAATAAGGTATTTGAAAAAATATTGCCCACTGTTCTTCAAGTGTCCTGGAGAATTAACGGTCCTCATTTAAACCCATTTTCTATTAACCTGCCAAGCACTGTAGATTCACAGAAGATCTCCACTAGGCAGGAGATTGAAAAGTAATGCCTGCTGTTAGAAGAGATCAAGCTCCACACATCTCTTTATGAGACGAGATGCCTTTGTTAAAAATGCTCTGATTTTTTTGATTAAGAGCTTCATTGAGATATAATTTACTCATTTTAAGTGTACAATACAGTGATTTTTAGTAATATAACAGAGTTATAATCTATTTTTAAGCATCACCAAAATCTATTTTTAAGCATTTCCAGCACTTCAAAACAGAAATCTTGTACCCATTTGTAGTCACCCTTTTTGCCATTCACAGACAAACATCACCACAGATCTACATTCTGTCTCTACAGGTTTTATGGTCAATTCTTCATGATTTGTGATTAGATACTATGTTTTCAGTTAACTAAAATATTGAATTCTGTTCAGTCAAAATGTTAAAATTAAGTAATTCTTAATGTCTTAATTTTGCTTAGTACCTATTCAAAAGGCCAAGTGTGCGATATATGAGTACTTTCAAGAGTAGCAATTAATCTTATTTGAATTTGGGTTCCTTTTTTTTACCCATATCCATTTAATACATCATTAATCAGAACTGGTGAATGACTAGCTAATCATTATTATCGTTTTATAAATTAACCAAATAAAATACATAAATTAATAGTACGGCTTGGAAAACACTGGCTCCTTGCCAAACTTTTCTCACCTCAGAAACTCAGATTCAGGATTAGATCTTTAACTGTTTGCAATTGGTTAAAAGGTTTATTCTGATCACAAATCCAGTGATTTGCATGTGTACATTGGGCCACAATCATATCGATGTTTACCCTGAGCTGAAGAGTTAGCCTAATTGTGACTAAACATTTATTAACAGTGATGTGACTTCCTAGTATGGTGTTAACAATTTCTGCAAATGATTAGCTAAAATCGTGATTTTGTAATTTATTCAAATTCCATGAGAAATGTTTAGATTAAGACCAAACCACTATCATTTTGTAGATGAATATAAAACAGTATAGAAATATTTCTTTGGAAAATTATGCATTGGTTAGATGATGACTTTGGCAGATTGAGTCCATTAGTGTGGTTTCTTTCACCCCACAGCATGAGTAAGAGGAAATGTTTGTCATTCTCAAAGCTGAAATTTTGTCAGCATTGCTGCAGATTTATGAGACAATGTTCTAATCCCTCATGATTATCTGTCCTGTTGTTCTCCATTACTCCTTCCTCAAGGTGGCTGTTTTTTGTATGTACTCCTCATGTCATGTTCAGCTGAAGTATAATTGACTGGAAGACCACCTACACTTATGGTGCATTCACACAGAAATGAATGGATGCTAGAAAAGTTGTACATCCATTAAGCAGGGCATTAGTTCTGATGTTATTCATTCATCTATCAAATATACTTAGACAATATGAGTTCTCTGAAGGCTTGTTTACTGAGAAAGGGTGTTTTGCTCTTAGATAGGGGAAATGAAAGATAGTGCTGCTGTCAATAAACTTAAAGGCTTTTATGCAAAAGTCTGAAAAATGAGAATTCATGTCATTCTTCCATTGTCTATTCTGTGGTTTAAAGTGAAGTCTTTCAGCAGGCTATTTTTATGTTATGATCAGAGAGTAAACACACACACACACACACACACACACACACGTCATTACTTTGAGTTGCTTTATTTCATCTCTAAAGAGAAATAAACATAGGGTGCCAAAAAAAATGTATACACATTTTCAGAAAGGAAAAAACTGTATTGAAATTGTAGTACTCAATATAAACTGAAAACAAAAGATGAATACAAGTCACGTTTGACTTCTGCAATTACAAGAGGTGCTCAAAGTGGTTCCCATCAGCATAATTTTAATACAGTTTTTCCTTTCTTAAAATGTGTATACATTTTTTGGCACCCTCTGTACATAAATTTAAGTCATTGGTGATATAGTTGCATACAGTTCCTTTAAAAATATAATATAACAATAAGTGAATGATTAAAAATGTCAGTATGCATTGGTAGTAAAAATTAGATGCTTTTGATGTTATGTGACATGAGAGGGAAACTCGGAAGGGCAAGTCAATTGAAATAATGATCAGGAGTATGATCAGTTTTGTGAAAAAGTACAGGATATTATGGGAAAATATAGTGGGGACATTAATTCTGGTCTGAGGAGTCTTGAAAGCTGTTTGAGGAAGTGGCAGACAAGTGTAATTTTGAAAGTTGGGCAAGAGTTAAAAGTGAAAAGAACGGAAGAATATTCAGACATTAGAAATAACAGGCGTGCATACTCTGAGATAGAAAAGAATGAAATACCTTTGAAGAAAGAGTTCAGTTATTCCTGGAGCATAAAGAACTAGAACATGTGGGATGAGCTAGATCATGCAGGATCTTTTTAAAAGGACCATTTTGGCTGCCACTTGGAGAAGAAATGGGAGTAAGGAATTTATGGCTGTTACAATGGTACAGATTAAGGTGATCTGGTTGGCACTGGTGGGTAGGAAAGGGAATAAAGAGAAATGGGGAAATAAACACATCTGGGAGATACAGTATTCAGGGGAGGAGTACAGATACCACAGGTATTATGTTAGATGTTTTCATGTGCATTCTCTCATCGAAATCCCTAATTATTGTAAAATAGTCATCATCATATCATTTGTAGATCTGTAAAAACTGAAGCTTAAAGAAAACTGAAAAACTGAAGCTCAAAGTATCAGAGATATGACAGACTTTGGACGAAATGTCATCTCTATGAATTAAAAATCAACCATCTGCCCAATAATAGTCAACTTTTTTGACTATTATTTAAATTGAACTCGTAACATTTTGATAAACTATCTTTTACCTCATTGTGTACCATTTCTTTCTCTTCTCTTTGTGATACTCCAAGTACATTTATGTTATTTCTTTTGATATTTTTTCTAAAGCTCCCTTTGTTCAGCCATGTTTTACTCTGTGCTTTATTTGAAATAGTTTTTCTTACTAGTTCGTCAAATTTACAAATTAATTATTATTTACCTAAATCTTGTGGCAATCTCTCCACAGAATTGTTTCCAGTATTTTGTCCCACAAATCATAGCCACTTTGTATCCCCCAAACACTCCAATTTGTCTCCTCAAAATACCCAGACTACTGGACTCTGGATTGTCCCTCTCTGTACGGTGGCTTCACTCGGTAATCTGAAATAATCCTAGCCTTAATCTTGTTTCATTCTCTGTACTTACACATACTTTCTTGAGTTACCACTAGTCTAATGACTGACAACTTTTTTTATGTATTTTGTCTAGTTTTGTAATTGTTCAAGGCAGGAGGGTAAATCAGATTCCTATTACTACATTATGGCTGGAAGTGGAATTTCTAGTAACTTTTCTTAATGTGTTCAGATATGCTGCTGATTCTCTCCCTTTTCTCACAAACTACCGTTTTTCTTTGACTTTTAAATTATCGGAAGGTTTTCAACTAGACATGGGCAAAACACCACTAGTCGTATTTTGTGTCAATTCTTGTATCAATCAGTGATGCACCAGTCATTTATTTTTATTTTTTATTTTAATAGGTTAAAACCATTATTTGTCTTATCAGTAGTTTTATTTTAACTATTTATGTGTATTTATTTTTTATCAGTTAATTTCAAAAATTCTATTGGAGAAATATTTTAAGCATTTTAATTGTTTAATCTTATTGTCATAAATTTACCAGTTATACATGTATAATTGCTAATACACTTGCCAAAAATGAAAAAAAGAATTAGAAAAAAATGTCAAAGTGCTGTTTTGTGGAATTAATTTAGAGTTCTTTTCTTCTGATTGAAAATGTACGTGTGACAATATAATTATTTCTCAAAGCTCTAATTACATGTAAAGGGCTATGGTGGCAGAAAATTTCCAGTGCTTACAGAAAGAGTGATCAGAGATAAATAACAATTATTTCTTTGTACTTACGAGAACCTCAATATTGCTTCCTGGTGACAAGTTATCCAACCTATACATTACCTACAATCTATTCAAGAGTGGAAACTAAATTAACCAGAGATCACTGACTTGGTTTAGGCCAAGAGTGCCTTTAATTTAGTACTCCTGGTATAGTGAGAAAGATAGACAGATAATTTCAAAACAAATATGAGGAGAAATTTATCGTGATTTTGTGGGGGGTTTTTTTGTGTTTTTTTTTTTAATTTAGTTTCCTTTAGAATTTCTTCCATCTATTCAGACCTCACTCTGTCTGCAATGTATGGTAACATTCTCTACAGTGTTTTAAAACCTAAGGACCATAAGGTTGATTTTAAAAATCATATTTCTTTGGTTCCTATGTTCATGGAGCTCAAAAAAATATTTTTTAATGAAAACAAGCAATTTTTTGACACATTTATGAGTTGAGGACTGTCAATTAAAAAATCCTTATATTTTGTGCATGAATTCAATCAGTCAGTATTTATTACGTACCTACTATGTAACATATATTGTTGTAAGAGCTGCAGATACAGTAGTAGGCAAAAGAGAAAAAAAAGAAGTATCTTTCCTTATTAAGCTTAAATTCCAGTTGTACAGATGGTCAATAAATGATATAAAAAGTAATATAATATATTAGAATATAAATTCTATTCATCACCTTCAATGTAAGAAACATTTTTCTGTTAGCCGATGATAAAGGTCAAATTACACAGATACGGCTGCAGCCCTAACAGAGCTGAAATTCCTTCACTTCAACTAAACAATTTTGCACAGGCACAAGGTCATCCAGGACTATTGCTGTTTTGTCTGGAGAAGAATCTGTGCCTTCCTTTCTTCACTGATTGAATTGGACTTACTACACTGTAAATTTGGCCTGTTCTCACCAGCAGTGGGCGTTTTCATCCACTTAGATATAATATTCTGTTATATTAAAATAGATTGTTGGTTATAATTGGATGTATAGTCATTCTCTAGGATATAGTCAACCATCCTGTAGATACTTAACCCTGTGGTAGAAATTGTGATGTCTATGACTCTTAAACTTATTTTTCCTTTTCTTGATGTTTCCACAGTTCAACATTTTCATGTCTATTTCCATCTCCTTGTTTATGTTCAAGCCTTGCTTTTTACTTTCTATGTATACTTATTAAAATTACAATAACACAATCTGAGTTTTATATAATTTTGACAAGAAGGTAAAAGAAGGAAAATACTTACACAGTCATAATTAGGCCATAACATTTTGCATTGTTTTGTTTATTTTTGGTGGTATATCTTACATTTAACTGTTCTTTATTTTTTATTAACAACAATCTCTTGAAAACATTTGCTCAGCCTTTAAGAACAGAGATAAAATCATAAAAATAAACAAATATATTCAATCAAATGCATAAATTATGTACTCACATTCAATGTCTAACAAATTCTAGCTAGTTTGTTGCCTTACACCACTTCAGAATTCTTAGGATAAAAATTCCATGTATGAATGTTATCAACTATATGTCCTAGATTTCTGAGGACAAATTTGATTTCAAAGAGTTGGTACTATTTTCAGAAGAAGTATCAGACTCTTGCATCCTGGTATTTGGTTTGGAAAATAGATCATCATTCCTATAAAATGAGATTAGTAAAAAATGTATATTAGATTAAGTTGAGGTACAGACTCAATGTAAGATGTAATTATCATCACAATGAAACTGGAGTGTAGAAACAATAAAATGAACAGAATAGGTTAAGCATATTTGTCTGTGTGTTGTTGTTTTTTTAAATTCCAGTGTAGAAAATTGAATGTTTCAGAAAATTTATCTCAAATATTAAAACTCCTTCCAGGTGAGACATAATTCTCTATATTCTCATATTATTTATCAATCTACTGTTTACATTGTTTCAAAATAACACAAGTAAGGACCAAATAATCTTGATAAATTTAAAGAATAAATTATGTTTTTAGTAACTTACTCTATAATAATTTATATTTTACAATATTTTACCATGCAAATATTAAGGAATGCATTTTGTGTCATAGAAAAATATGTGTATTTAATTTCAAAAACTTTTAAGCAAGCACAGAATATAATATTAACTAGTATATTGGTATTTAGTATTTATAACAGGTGAAATAGGCACTTGAAATTTCATACGTTTGTTATATTCCATGGCTGTCATGTTTTGATTTATGTCAACTTGGTTAGGCTATAATACCAGTAATTTAACTAAACTAATTTAGGTGTTAGTGTACACTATACCTATTTTGTAGAGATGATTAACATCTATAATCAGTTGACTTTAAGTGAAGGAGATTTACCTTTTATGATGTGATTAGGTCTCATTAAATCAGTTGAAGGCTTTAATTGCAAAAACTAAGATTTCTTGGGAGAAGAAGAAATCCTAACTCCAGACCGATCAAGATAAGGCTCAATTCTTGACCAAGTTTCCAACCTGCTAGTCTGCCTCCAGCTTTCTGATTTGCCAACTTCCACAGTCGTATGAGCTAATTCATTAAAATGAATCCATCTCCCTTTCTGTCTCCCACTCTGTCTCCTTCCCTGTCCCCTGTTCTCTCTCTCCTTCTCTCTCCTCCTCTTCCTGCTCATCTCCGTCTATTGGTTCCATTTCTATGCAGAATCCTCACTAATACAGTGGCTTCTAGAATAGGTATTGAGAAGAACTAATAAAAGAAAATCATTCTGTTTGTTGACAAAAGAGTATAGATTATTTGGCAGACATCCACAATAAGTTACATACAATAGGCTTAGATTTTTTTTTATTACAAAGGATTTATGAAACTAGCATATAATTAGTCATACAAATAAATACATATTTTCGTATTATTGAGGGATTTTTTTACAGCCACATATAAGATGAAGATATTTATTATTAATGCTCTAAATGTACATATAGTTCACCTATACTATCCTAATGCAGAAATAAGAAGTGGGAACATGATGTCAGAGAAACAGATAATTAGGCTTAGATGTCCTGACTTCCCACACTGAGACAAATCTTAGCGTAAAAGCAAGATGTGCCATTCAGATGAGGGAAAAGTCCAAGTCCCTACATCCTAAGTTTGTAACCAGCAGAGAAACTTTTCAGGCATGGCGACCCCATGTGAAAACAAGAAGGCCAAGGAGCAATGGTTGCTGAACGAATGAGTATGAAACCTACATGTTAGTCAGCAGTAGCTGCTTCTGCCTGGCTAAGCTGCAGTCCTGACTTGTCCATGTTTGGGCAATGAGAAAACCAGCTCTCCCACTTATGACCTCTTTTGGCTCCATAAGGATCCACAAGTTCTTACTCTTCCCTCGAGAATGCAGGAGGTAGCTTAATAAAGTTAGCAGTTTTGCTATTAGGCTCAAGGGGGCAAAATAACTCCACAGTAAAGTTATGAAATAGGCAATCTGGTCTATAGAAAAGGTAGCTGAAGCATCATTTGGGGATTCTTCAACACCAGTAAGAAAAAAATATATATGTATGACAATTCTCCATAAAGACCAGTGGAAAGGAGAGAAATAAATAAAAACTTTTACATACAGGTAAGAAGTCAACGACCCACAAACAGCATGTGACACAAGCCTCCCTTTCTCCATATATACAGATTACACTTCCAGGCATAGCAATTGGATATTGCATTTACTTGAAAGAAACTAAGTTACCTGGAAGACATTTTAAAGCAAAAAAGCAAACATATTAAAACAATAAGTCACAATCTATATTCCACTTCTACTCTCAATGGTGTTTATGAGAAACATGAGGCCTGTTTTGAAAACAAAGAAATTCCATTTTCTTTGCATATCTGACAACTAGTGTATTAAATTTAAACTCCATTAAAATGTTTGTAGTAAAATGATTCACTAGACCATCATTAAGAAAATAATTCCCTGCTATTTGACAAATTTTAATTACTTAACAAAGAAAACAGGTAAGAGTTAAGTGGCACATTCAGAATTCTTTAGAAATTAAAGTATGTCAACACATACTAACATTTTTATGATGCCCCCCTATAAAGTGTTAAGGGATCTTGATAAATTCACTCTTGTGATAACATGTAGAAAAAAACAAATATTTCTTTTTTCATTTAGTAAAGGCATTCCCCAATTTTAATATGACAAGGATTTTCATGAACTCTTGAGAAATTCAAATTCCATAAAACAGCTTAATAGGGATAATTCTGAGATATTTATACTTCATCCTTCAATTGTAAGGATGTGTGCTGTTTACTCAGAAGATGACTTAAACTGATTGATTTAGAAGGAAGTGTGAATTCCTCATCGTATGTGCTATACAAAAGTTGGTGATGAAAATTAAAATCCGGCCTTCAAAGTTCTATTCATGATTTTCCCTACAATGATTGTAATAAAAGGTTTTATAATTTTAACTTTCCTATGAAGAACCGATGCTTAAAAATACCTAATTTCTTGAGCAGCTAACAGAATGTTTCACAAACAAATGAAAATAAACATCAGGTTTATTTACTGTTAAGAAAGTGAGACTGAGAGGAACCAAGTATTATCATCAGCCTTCAGGTTTTAAAAGGAAATTTTAAGTAGAATTCTGATTCATAAAACATAAAACTGCATTCTCTTGGTGAAAATACAACACATACATTATAAGCATTTATATATATAATAATTAAGAATGATAAGGATCTGTTGAGGAATAAAGCAGTTTGAACTTTATGATGTGAGGTGAGAGTTGCTACTTTACAGCAGTTTATAATTTAGTATCTTTCTGGTTTTGATTTGGTTTTATAGAAGCCAATAAATATTGATTGAAAGAGAGAAGTACTTGGAAACTCAATTTTTTATAAATAGATCACCATGCAATTTTATGATACTTTTAGACTAAAAAATTCCAGAAGCTTTAACAAATAATGGAAAATTATTAATAATATCTAACAATCTATTTTGTCTCTTAATAATTGAAGCTTAACAAAATAGTTGAATTTATTGATTACTTACTGAAGTAATTTGATGGAACTAGGAAAAGATAAAGAGGTTTTCAACTATTTTATAATTTGAGTATCTGGAAAAATATATTTTCTATTTCATCTGTAATATTATAATAGTTTTCACTTATATCCTAAAATAATTTTCTCAATACTTATATTTATACATATTCACTTAAGTTACTTAGGAAATTTCAATTTCATTACTGGTATTTTGTATACAATTTAAAGTATAGATCTTTGTAATGTATAATTGTTAAGTGGACTCTTTCAGTTTATTTAAAGTCATCCCTGAAAAAATATAATAAACTAGCCATTAGAATTCTGATTTAAGGTATTGGAGTCAACAAGTGTAGAAAAAGGCAAAAGAGCAGAATAAAAATGGTGAACACAAGACACTGTTGTTTAAAATTAAAGTTGTTCTTAGTGGATAAAAATGTTGAGAACATTTTGGAAGATTGGAGTCCAAAAGGACAAGATTTCTTGAGATGGCAAATAAATCAGAGTAAACTAGAGTCTACCCACCAGAGCTAAGTTCCTTAAAGGGGATCAAGTATGTGGTGATGGAAAAGAACTGAGTCTGAGTGGTGAACACACAATGTGATATATAGATAATGTATTACAGAATTGTACACTTGAAACCTATGTAACTTTACTAGAAGTTGTTACCCCAATAAACTTTAATTTAAAAAAAGAAGAAAAAGAAAGTTAAAACTAGCTCCAAATTCAAGCTAAAAAAATTTAAAGAATTGGAAAATGGCTTTACGATAGTCACCTGGGTATTTAAAGAACTGCAGTTTGAAAACCTGGGCCAGTCACATCTTTTCATCTCCCCCATGTATAGAATTGCTGGCAGTTGCCTACCTAAGACACTTATGTGGGTTTAAGTTTTAAAGCAGTAAATTAAAGGAATATTTAAGTTTGAAGTATTTCATATTAAAATGCAAGAGCCAAAAAAGAGAAGGAGAAGGAAAGGAGGAGGAGTAAGAGGAAGAGGACGTGGAGACAGCTGAGCCCAGATGTAATTTTTACTACATGAAACATTCCATAATAATGTTCCCCTAAAGTGATTGTGAGTCCCTCGAATGCCTGCCTGTCCACTGGGCACCCTAGGGTTGTCTAGCTATTGACAAATCCCTTTGCTTACTTAGAGTGAGTTGCAAGTCATTTCATTCAAGGGAGTGATCATTTTGTAAAATATACCTTTACAACTGTAGAGGCAATTCACACCACACACTTAATTAACTTAGTCTTTTATTCATAACTATGAACTAACAATCATCAGAAATTTGAGAGCAACTATGAGCATGAAATAGATGGACCAAAATGAGTATACAGAACAAATTATCCTGAAAGAAACATAATTCAGGCATTGAAAAGGGAAATTCAAAATTCAATTTAGTATCACTTGAGAAATGGAAGAAGACGTTGTATCTCTAAGAAAATTACTGGCTTTTATTAAAGAGCAATCAGAATAGAGCAGAATAGAGTTCCTAGGAATTTTAAAAAAATGATAAAAAATTATTTAAAACACTTAACCAATATACTGAATAAAATAATACATGGGACAAAAGGTTAAGCAGGTTATATGAATATTAAACATGAAGAAATCTTTCAAAAGGCAGAGAAAATACAATGGTAAATATGACATAAAAAGTTAAAACACATGGAAGCAGGCGGATAGATCCACCTGATTGAAGGTAAAGAAGCATAAAGATAATGGAGAGAAGATGTAATCAAAGAAAAATTAGAGAAGAATAAATTGAAAAAAATAAAACTATATATTATTCTTTAGATTTAAAGGGTTAACTTACTGCTGAGACGACAATGTATCTAGTGAAATTTCCAGAAATAAAAATATAGGCTATTTTTAAGGAAAGAGCAATCAGATGAAATTCAAACTTCTCATTAGTAATACTTAACACTAACATATTGTATTATATTCTTTAAAGTTTGGAAGGGATTTTAATCTATACATAGAATGATCTACTCTATCAAACAAATGTAAGAGAATGATAAATATTTCTTTAAATTAACTTTGTATTATACACACACACATACATATATGGAGATATTTCTATATAAATATCTGTGTAAAATGTAAAATAATAGTAGTTTTAAAAATAGTAATAAATTTAACCGACTTAGAAGAAGAAAAGTATTCAGTGACCCTTAATGTTTGTGGTATTTCACATATGGCAGTATATGTTCAGTGAAGTGGGGTCACCGTTTTATCTCTGTGACCTACCCATAAGTACTCAGTTTACACTACTTGTATCTATGGTGAATAATATGACTCAATGTGTGTGACAGTACCTGATTTATCATAGACAGTTCTAAATGCATGATATCTTGATATCCCAGGACCAGATGCTCAGTTTGCCCACTGGTGTGTCAGGGGTTCTTTGTTATATTTAGTAGGGTGCATTGTTCTCTAGAAAACATGGCATGGCCTTGGCTCCAGAACCCTATGGACCTATGTGATAGATCTATTATTGGAACTTGCAAAGGAAAAAAATCAATTTTGCTACCCTAGATGCCCACAGTGTGATGGGCTCTGTCAGATTCTATGGCCACAGTAATAGGGCTGCTTGTCCCTCAGGCTGGACCTGCTGCCAAGTCTTTTCTTGCTCTGGGGCCCACTTGAATCCAGCAGCTTTCCACATAAAGTCAATGGTAGCAGTATCCCCACATATTGAATATGCCAAAGAAGCCTACCAAACATTATGCTTCTTTTAAAAAAAAGTATATATATATATATATATTTTATATTTTTTATATAATATATATATATTTTTAATTGCAGTTGACATACAATATTATATTAGTTTCCAGTGTACAGTATAGTGATCAGACATTTATATAACTTAGAAAGTGATCCCACAATAAATCTAGTACCCTCCTGACACATACATACTTATTGCAATATTATTGACTAAATTCTTTATGCTGTACTTTACCTTCCTATGACTGATTTTATAGAATTAACTTCTTAATTCCTTCCCATTTTTCAACTATACCCCCAAATCCCCCCCCCACCCCATCTGGTAACCATCAAAATGTTTTCTGTATCAATGAATTTGTTTCTTTTTTGTTTGTTCATTTATTTTGTTTTATTAGATTCCATATGTATGTCAAGTCATATTGTATTTGTCTCTTTTCTGTCTGACTCATTTCACTTACCGTAATGCCTTCTAGGTCCATCCATGTAGTCACAATTGGCAAGATTTAATTCTTTTTATGGTTGAGTAATATTTAATTGTGTATATGTATCACATCTTTATCCATTCATCTATCGATGGACACTTAGTTTACTTCCATATCTTGGCTATTGTAAATAATTCTGCAGTAAAAATAGGGTGCATATGTCTTTTCACATTGATGTTTTGGATTCTATGGATAAACACCCAGAAGTGGAATTCCTGGGTCATATGGTAGTTCTATTTTTAATTTTTTGAGGGACCTCCATACTGTTTCCATAGCAGTTGCTCCAATTTACAATCCCACCACAGTGCATTAGGGTTCTCTTTTCTCCACATCCTAGCCAACATTTGTGCGAGGTGATAACCAATCTAGCAAGTGCGAGGTGATATCTCATTGTTGTTTTAATTTAATTTCTCAGATAATTAGTGAAATTGAACATTTTTTCATGTATCTATTGGCAATCTGTATGTCCTCTTTGAAGAAATATCTATTTATGTCCTCTGCCATTTTTTAATCAGATTTTTTTGTTGTTGTTTGTTTTTGGTGTTAAGTTATATGAGTCCTTATATTTTGGGTTAAATCCCTTCTTGGACGTATCATTGGTGAATATCTACTTTCATTCAGTAGGTTGTCTATTTCTTTACCTTGAATAGCCAAAGCGATCTTGAGAAAGAAGAACAAAATTGGAGGTGTCATGCTACTTGATATCAAACTATATTACAAGGCTATAATAATCAAAACAGCATGGTACTGGCATAAAAACAGACATATAGATCAATGGAACAGAATAGAGCCCCGGAATAAACCCACATCTATATGGTCAATTAATCAATAACAAAGGAGGCAAGAATATACAGTGGGGTAAAGACAATCTCTTCAATAAACAGTGCTGGGAAAACTGGACAGACACATGGAAAAGAATGAAAGTGGATTACTTTCTTATACCATATTTAAGAATACACTCAAAATGGATTAAAGACTTAAATGTAAGACCTGGAACCATAACAATTCTTGAGGAAAACATAGGCAGTAAACTATTTGACATCACTCTTACTAATATTTTTTGGATATGTCTCCTCGGGCAAGGGAAACAAATGAAATAATAGACAAATGGACCTACATCAAACTAAAGATTTTTTTTCACAGTGAAGGAAACCATCAACCCTATGCTTCTTTCTTAGGAGTAAAACATATACGATGCAATGGCCAGCCCTTTATGTTGCTGGTGCCAGCATTCCTAGACTGCTGCACTCCTAAAAACTTCATCAGTGTGGTAGTTCCTTGAACCTTTTTAGCACTTGTTGTTTTACCTCTTGAGGACACATACAGAGCGTGCCAAAAAAATGTATACACATTTTAAGAAAGGAAAAAGCTGTATTAAAATTATAATATAATGAATGATGCTGGCATTCATTTGATTAACACCATCTTTTGAGTGAACATCATACTACTCATTGGTACCATAATTCAATTCAACTTCAAAAAGTAATATATAGATAGCATCTCAAAATGTGTACATTTTTTGGCACCCCAATATTTTATTAAACATCACAAGTTCCTGTTACTTATTGCTCATAGATCTGATTAATGTGATATCATTAATATAGTGAACCAATGTGATGCTTTGCAGAATCTCTAGATGGTCCAGGTCTCTTTGGCCTATACTGTGACAGAGAGCAACAGTATGACAGTTCTTTTAACAGCTTAGTATGTTAAAATCAATAGAATATTCAGGATGGGGAAATGTCTACTGGGTAGGCCTGTGGACCTAGAGGACACTCTATAAGGTAGACCAGGGTTATGAATTCATTATTATTTAACCCCTGTATGCCCATAGTCTAATGGGAACCAGAATGCTATTTTGGATCTCTGTATAGCAGAGTAATATCAGATATTTTACCAGCACACTTAAAAAGGTCTGGATAGTCCCCTTCCCATTGCAGGGTCACCTAAGTCCTTCTAGGAAAAGTACACAAATCAGTAATGTGTGTGTATACATATAGAGACTCATGTACCTATACAAACATACATGTATATACAGGCATACATATGTAATACATATATAGATATGTAGGGTGCTCAGCAATATGTGTATGTATATGTATATGTATATGTATATGTATATGTGTATAGATGCTAGCATTCTCAGTTTTTTATCTGTTTGTTCTACATCCGGCCCTTACCTTTGGAGAAGCTAATACTAAGCTTTCAATAATGCTATTTCTTCTCAGCAACACATTTCTTATTGCTGTGGTAAATGGAATCTCCTGTGCACCCTCTCAAGGAATAAATATAGTTAGCTTTTAAGTTTTCTATTTTTTCATTTTTATTGAAATATAATTGACATATAGCATTGTGTAAGTTTAAGGTACAATGTGATGATCTGATCCATGCATATATAGTGAAATGATTACCACAATAAAGTTAGTTAATACATCTTTCACCTCACATAATTACCATTTTGTTATTGTTACAGTGAGAACATTAAAGCTCTACTCTCATAACAACATTCAAGTGTACAACATAGTATTGTTAACTATCGTCACCATGATGTATTAATACATTAGATCCCTGGACCTTATTCATCTGATAACTGGAAGTTTGTACCGTTTGACCAACATCTTGCCATTTTGCCCACTGCTCAGCCCCTGGAAACCACCATTCTACTCTCACCTTCTGAGTTCACCGTGTTTAGATGCTACATACAGTCAAGCACCACTTAACAAGGGGAACAAGTTCTGAGAAATGCATGCTTAGGTGATTTCATCACTATGCAAACATCATATTCACTTACCGAAATCTAGGTGGCATAGCCTCCCTAAGTACTTGTATGTGCTATAGGATGGAAGTGTAGTGGATTTGTCTACACCAGCATCACCAGAAACACGTGAGAAATTGAAACACATGAGCCCTGACCGTTGGCTTTTTTTTTTTTTTTGTAATGCAAGTGTCCGACTTAAGCTTTGAATGTCTGACTTTGATTGACTGACTGAAGATTTGAGGCATTCACTTCAAAGAAGCATCAGTTTCAAAGAGGCATCTGCTCAGGGAAGGCTATCTCCAATAAACCCATTGCCAGACACAGGACTAAATAAAGGGCCAGGCCTTCTCCCCCTTCTAAGAATCATTTATTTTAGAAATCTGGTTGATTTCAATAACCGACCATTTGAGCTACTTTGTTTTTCTTTTTTTTTTTCTCTTCCCTTGCTTTAAATTCTCACTTTTAGGTTTTAAATTCACCAATCAAGAATGAGTCTACAAAGCCCAAACCTTAGGCCCCTACCCTTGTCCTTGTCCCCAGTGAAAGCAGAACCCCAGGCCCCAGTGCTCACCTTTCTGTCTCTCTCCTCTCCGTCCCTCTTTACCCTTGACCTAGCTCCTTGCCCCTAGTGTGTCTTGTACCTCCAGGGTCTGCAAATAATATTATGCACTATTTCTTTTTCTCTTTCTTATTTCACTTCACTTAATGCCTGCAACATACATCAATATTGTTGCAAATTGCAGTATTTCCTTCTTTAATATGGCTGAATTTCATACACACACACACACACACACACACAGTGCCAAAAAATGTATACACATTTTAAGAAAGGAAAAAAACTGTATTAATATTACGCTGATGGTAACCACTTTGAGCACCTCTTGTAATTGCACAAGTCAAATGTGACTTGTGTTCATCTTTTGTTATCACTATATATTATTACAATTTTAATACACCTTTTTCCTTTCTTAAAATGTGTATACATTTTTGGCACCCTCTATGTGTGTGTGTGTGTGTGTGTGTGTGTGTGTGTGTGTGTGTATACACACAAGTACATATATACATGCAAGTATATATCATATTTTCTTTTTTCATTACAATTGACATAAAATATTATATTAATTTCAGATGTGTAGCATAGTGATTAGACATGTACATAATTTATGAAGTGATCCCCCAATAAGTCTAGTACCCATCTGAAACCATACATACTTATTGTAATATTATTGACTATATTCCCTATGCTGTACTTTACTGTCTCATGACTGTTTTTATAACTGACAAGTTGTATATCTTAATCTCTTCCCTTTTTTCACCTGCTCCCCCATAAATCCCCACCCAATCTGACAATCATCAAAATGTCCCCTGTATCTATGAGTTTGTTTCTGTTTTATTTATTTATTTATTTTTTTAGATTCCACATATAAGTGAAGTCACGTGGTATTTGTCTTTGTCTGACGTACTCCACTCAGCACAGTTCCCTCTAGGTCCATCCACGTTGTTGCAGATAGCAAGATTTTATTCTTTTCTATGGCTGAGTAATATTCCATTGTACATATGTACCACCTCTTATTTGTCCATTTGTCTAATGATAGACATCCAAGATGCCTCCATATCTTGACTATTGTAAATAATGCCACAATGAGCATATGGAATGCTTACATCAATTTGAAGAACTGTTTTGTGTTTCTTTGGATACCTATCCAGAAGTTGGATTCCTGGGTCCTTCTTTATCTCTTGTTACAGCATTGTTTTAAAGTCTGTTTTGTCTGGCATAAATATCGCTACCCCAGCTTTTTTTGTTTGTTTGTTTCCATTTTTATAAAATAACTTTTTCTATTATTTTAACGTCATTCCATGTGTGTATTTCAATTTGAAGTGAGTATCTTGTAGGTAGCGTATGTAAGAGTCTTGTTTTCTTATTCATTCAGTAACCTTACCTTTTGATTTGAACATTTACATTTAAAGTAATTGTTGATAGGTATGTAGTTATTGCCGTTTTATTCATGTTTTGATTTTTTTTCTACTTCTTCATTTATGTTTCTTGTAATACTGGTTCTTAAGTGATAAACTCCTTTAGGTTTCTTGTCTGGTAAGCTTTTTATCTGTCCTTCGATTCTAAATGATAATTTTACTGGGTAGAGTACCCTTGATTATAGGTCCTTACTTTTTATTACTTTGAATGTTTTGTTCCAGTCCCTTCCAGCCTGCAAAATTTCTGTTGAGAAATCAGTCTTATGGGAGCTCCCTTATTGGTAACTAACTTCTTTTCTCTTGCTGCTTTTAAGATTCTCTTTGTCTTTAACTTTTGGCATTTTAATTATGATATGTCTTGGTGTGGGCCTCTTTGAGTTCATCTTGTTTGGGGCTCTTTGTGCTTCCTGGGCTTGTATATCTATTTCCTTTGCTAGGTTAGGGAAGTTTTCTGTCATTTTTTCTTCAGATAGGTTTTCAGTCCTTTGCTTTCTCTCTTCTTCTTCTGTGATGGAATATTATTATGCTTGATGTTGTCCCAGAGGCCCCTTAAACTATGTTCATTTTTGTTGTTGTTGTTATTCTGATTCGGTGTTTTCTACTAACTTATCCTCCAAATCACCATTTCTATCCTCTGCTTCATCTAATCTACTGTTGATTCCCTGTAATGCATTCTTCATTTCCATTATTGTGTACTTTAGTTCTGACTGGTTCTATTTATGTTTTTTGTCTCCATTGTTATGTATCCTATCTCTTTGTGACGTTCTTGCTGAGATCATTGAGCATCCTTATAACTGGTGTTTGAATTCTGCATCTGATGGATTGCTTGTCTCCATTTTGCTTAGTTCTTATTAAGGATCATTGTTCTGTTGCTTCGTTGGGACATATATCTTTGTCTCCCCATTTTTGTTGCCTCCCTGTGTTTGTTTCTATGTATTAGTAGGGCTGATATGTCTCCCATTCTTAATAGAGTGTCCTTATGTAATAGGTGTTCTGTGGGGCCCAGTGGTACAGTCTCCCTGGTCACCTGAGGCAAGTGCCCCAGATGTACTTGTGCTTAAAGGTACTGATTAATAGATGTGAGCCTGTCACTTTTTCTCTTCAGTATATCAAAGGTGCTTAGTAACAAGCATTCAGTTCTACAGTTGTCATATTTTCTTTTTCCATATATTATTTTTCCATCACTCTTCTCAATTGCTGGAGATATTGCATCAGCTAGTATGCCATCCCAATTCATTACAGCTATGGCATGATAAGCTCCATCAATCTTCTTGCCATAGATGGGACACTCAAGTTTATAGAATCAATAATGACGCAAATCCAGATGTCATTCTTAAAGCCTCCTTCCTAGGAACATGCCTGTTCTTAGGGGAAATATCCTAGAAGAAATCTTTGAAATGGGGATTTTTGTGCTGTTGTTTGTGCTGTTGTGGGGAACTACATGTAGGGTAAGGTGAGTGAGGGAGCGGGGGCATGCCAGGGGAAAAACTAATGAATATTGAAAACTTACCTGGAACTAGCTTTATTCTGAAGTACTAATTAGACCACAGTGTTATTCATACCTGTGACAGTGGGTCTGGCATTTAGTCTTTGACCAAGGTCTGCTGGACAAGAAGGAAGAACTGTAGACTCCCATGTGAGGTGACCAAGAATTCTACAGAAAAGTAGGAAGCGCTAAGTTTTCATTTGTTAACACACCTAGAAGGTGAGGGTTGAGGACAGCAGCCTACAAAGAAAATTTGGACAGGACATCACAGATATCCCCTACATGTGCTTTCTTAATGTTTGTTTCATGCCATGGGACTAGCAGAGCATGGTACTAGCAGATGACCCTGTGCCCTGCCTAGCATTTATTTAATAGAGTGTAGCAGACATATGCTATACTGAGAATTTATATTGTACGATTATATTTCCTTGTACAATTTTATGTAAATATTCTAAATGCAGTGTAGCCAACACTTGCAGATCATCTGAACCTTTTGTCAAGTTATGGATGACAAAAATAATATCTGTACAAAGCTCTATAATAGGGCAATGTAGAGATAGGGAAACCAACTCCAGCACTGTTAAGTCCATGTCCAGTACCTTCATGCAAATATTTTGTAGTAGTCTTCATTATATTCTTTTTGTAAGTGTCTTCTATTTTGTCTGCTCATTTCTTCCTAATGCAGAGATATATATTGCCCCTCCCTTTATCTCCTGGACTTCTCTAGAACAGAAATGTTTGATCAGCATGCATGATTTAAATCTACACTCTTCATTCATTTCTTCCATTAGGCAGTAGATAGCTCCTATTCTGCTATGGCCTATCACTTTATCTTTTCTTCTCTTCCATCCTCCATGAGCTCTAATAAGCGTTAGTGTCTATAACTCTTAATTCACAGACTTGGATATTTGCTCTTCTACACCCCTGTATTGGAAATGGTCCAAGAACTGGGCTAAGCCCTGTTTAAATATCAAATAGCCAATATTGTATACACCCCTCCTACATGAACATCATTGGGCAAATTCCCTTTTCCCTGAGGAACATCTGATTGACATATTGCAGGCTATGCAGCCTTCCCACAGACTGGAACCTAAAACATTTACAGATTAGAAAGTAAATAAGCATATAGTATATGCTAATTCTTTCCTTATGAATAGTTATTTGTGTTTTCACTATTTAATGAAGTTATGGACTGCAGCCTCTCTGTGAAAGTACATTAATTAGGAATCAATTACACTTTATATTAAAACAGTGATACTCTGCTGCTGTGGGATAATTGGGAAATAACTATATTGTCATTTTTATGTACTTGGGCTGCAAAGAATCACAGCATTTCTATGCTGATGTACTGGGGAATTACACATGCATTTGTTCAGATTAGGTCAGGAAATGTAAAGACAGGGTGAAAAAGCTGCTCACTTAGAATGAATCCAAAGATAATGTGTAAGTTTAAGTAGCTATGCGAGGATAGTCAGGGCTTTGCAATAAATTTCCATTCTCAGTGCAATTAGTGGCACTTAATAGAATGTGATGCAATATTAGAAAAGGGATCTAAATGTTTTGCTGGTGTGTGTGTGTGTGTGTGTATGTGTGTTCATTTGACTACTAAAAGGAACTGAAAAATTCAGATTAAATAGATTTTAAGAATAATTTTTAAAAACACAAATGCTTTGAGAATAACATATCAAATAAGTAAACAGAAGTATGTATGGTAATTCTATTCTTAATTTTTTGAGGAACCTCCACACCACCTTCCATAGCAGCTGCACCAGTCTGCATTCCCACCAACAGTGTATGAGGGTTCCTGTTTCTCCACAGCCTCTCCAACACTTGTTACTATTTGTCTTGTTGATGATAGCCGTTTTAACTGGGGTGAGGTGATATCTCATTGTGGTTTTTGATTTTGTTTCTCTGATGATTCGTGATGTTGAGCATCTTTTCATATGTCTATTGGCCATCTGTATGTCCTCTTTTGAGAAATGTCTTTTCAGGTCCTCTGCCCATTTTTCAATTGGATTGTTTGTTTTTTTGTTGTTAAGTTGTATGAGTTCCTTACATATTTTGGATATTAGCCCCTTATCAGAGGCGTTGTTTGCAAAAATATTCTCCCATTTGGTTGGTCACCCCAATAAAATTTAATTAAACAAAAAAAAAAAAAAAAGGAAAAGAAACATAAGTTGTCATCCAATGCCCTGATGAGGTTTTCAGTTGGAACTTTTAAAAGAAAAATGATTCTCTGCTTATTGTGTATTTAGAAACAAAACCTTGTGATATTGAAGAAATATTGTATTTTGTTTGCTTGTTTGTCTGTATTTATTTCTAACATTGATACCACTAATCTGGTCTCACAAGGAAAACTAAGAGCCAAGAACATAAAATATTGAGCCAAGAACATAGTCAAAGATTCTAATATGAATGTCATCAGAATTTCCACATTAAAAGTTAACATGTTGTTTACCTTCTAAAAACTAAGCAAAGGAACTCTTGAGAACTTTACACAGGCAGTATATGTTAACAGAACCAACACTGATGATCCATAGTTTAGACAACCTGTCTCAACTTATGGTTAGTAAATTGAATTTGGCATGCAGATGTATTATTTTTGTCCTCTCCCTTCCATCTTTTCCTCTTTGCCTTACATTTTAAAAAATAAAAATATTATCAGCTATTAAAAAAATCGGAAATTTTATACTCAAATCACAAATAAGTGATTTAAAAATGTGACAGAATTTTGCTTATTTGTAGTGTAGGTATAAGAAAGCTTAGCTAAGTGATGTTTTTGTTTTTAATCTGCCAAGAGGTAACCTTATTTTCTGTTAGTGGTAATTATCCTGGTTTGCAGCATCCAGAATCGGAAAGACAAGGAAAGTCTTTCCTGGCTTCCAATTATACATTTACATGGCCAAAGTTGAAAATGTAAGCCTCTCAAAATATATCTATCCCAACTGTTTCATGGAAGTATTGTTCAGATATAAATGAAAGACATTCTGTGTTTTGAAATGTAGTGTGACTTTCCTCCAATGGGGAGGAATGGGTATGTGTTATAGCGAGAGTTGTAGTCCTTAAAATAAATTGAAAGCATTGTTCCAGATCTGCATTCAACTAATGCCAACCCTATTATCCTATTCAGACCAGCCCAACAAATGAGGCGGTACAAACACCCTATAAATATCAAACTGTTCTAAAAACCTGGTACACTTGATCACTGATTACACAATTACTTAAGAGTGGGAATATGAGAACAAAAGTAATTATACAGGAGATTTTTTTTAATTATAAGCAAACTCAATTAAGCAAAACAGGATTATTACTGTGAACGGAAGAATATAACAGAAATTGTCTCAAATGCGGCTCTCTAAAGTATTACTTAGCAGTCTACTGTCTTGCATCATTTAACAAGAGAAAATTAAGACAATGGGCACAAATGTGTTTTATACTTCCTGAAATGCAATTTGATTCTCTCTCTTTTATGTGCGTAATTGTGAAATTAAATTTAACAGGTGGTAAAATAAGAAAATTATTTTAAATGTCTTTTACTAGTAAATTTTTAACAAAGAATAAATAAACAACATTTCATCTATTTGTACTACTTTTTTTCTGATGAGCAGGTTATCAGTAAATAGAGGTCACCTTTGAAGACATAGAATAACCACAAAAATAGACTTATGCATCTTTTTGAAAAGGAAGCAAATAGAAGGTAGTAATAGATTATGGTCAAGCAACTTTAAAAGGTCCTAAGTTTCCATTTTAAAAATTATTTCTTCAGCTTAAGTTTAGAATACACAGAGATTTCCCCCCTGAATTACTCTTTATTTTTATCTGATTAAAGTAAGTTATAATTTCTACTGAAGTAGCAACTAAAATATTAAGTAAAAATATATGCAGCTGTTTTGAGTATTTTCAATCTGAAAATGGCAGGTTCATATGGTTTAAGCCAAAGTATTAACCTGTATGTGTTTTCTGATGAGATTTCAACATAGCGATTATCACGTGTAAAGGGAAAAGATTACTGATACAAGTGAGATGTGACTTAGCAGAACTCCGAAGAATTTTCATCAATATATTACTTCCATCTTATTGAACACCCACCAATGATTATCTTTGTATTCTCAAATTAGTACATCTCTATTCCTGGTGTTTGACTTTACGTGATTCTGCAATGGTTCAATGTGTGCTTGGTTTTGAATACATAATCATTATCTAAATAATGCTTCAGAATGGAAGAAAGTGATAGGAAACGGTTGTCACTAGGACACACATGACAGAGGCATGATCAGAATGCTTTTTATTGAGGATCTGGAGAGTAATTCCAGGTCTTAGCAGAGCATGGTGAATCAGGGCACCAGCTATCAGATCTGTTCATTTCTGTAACTGGGTGATGACACCGTTTATGTCTAATTAAGGAAAACATGAAAACAGCCAATTTTTGACCTTTTTGCAGCCATTAACTTGTAGTACATTAGACCTCTCATCTGGAGCCTCATACATATTCTTTGCACTGGCCTTTAGATTACCATTGAGATTAACTCTCTCGTTTCATTAGATCTAGTTTCTTTAGTAAAATACCGCCTATTCTCACTGTGATTGGTAATATATTCTTCTCGTAGAATGTATATAATCAACCTTAAAGAAAAATCACAGAATCAGGCAAAACTGTTATTTAAAATTAACATTATATAACAAAGACAAGATATCAGAATACTCATAGACATAGTAAGAATGCTAAAATAAAGAAAAGTATAAACACATCACTTAGAGGAAATTTTTGCAAAATAAGGGCAATGTGCTTAGTTTCTTTTGTCAAATTTTAAACATACAGAGCTGTGAAAATTAAAAGATTATGAAACTGTTGTAGAAACAAATCAGTGGAAATAATTAAAAAGACTTTCATAATATCTGTTAAAGCAAGCAAAAGATTATTAAAATTATAGTGTTTGAAAATTGTTAGTCATTTAGAAAGTAATTCACACCTTGATCTTACGCTAAAATAAAATCTGCTTATACTAAATATGTATAAAACAATATTATTTCTAGAATAAAATAGAGATTGATACCTATATAATAGTGTGCTGTATAAGAACTTTCTGTGCTTAAGTCTATGGAAATTATAAAGAAAGGAAACATTCACAACTTTTGCAAAACAAATATTAAGAAGAGTTCTTTATAGGCAAATATCTATTTATATGTGTTTAAATATGCATTTTTTTAAATTAAATTTTATTTGCACCTGAAACCTATGTAACTTTACTAAGCATACATTTTTAGGTGTCAATTTTTGTTTGTTTTTCTTGTTTGTTTATATCAAGAAGGAAATAATTTTTTGTATGTGTTTTATTAAAGTCACATTATATCTTATATCTTTTCAGATGTATGGTTGGTATGATAGAAAGACAATGTGAAGAAAGAAAAGGAATGATGATTTTTGGCTATTAAAGAAAAGCCTTTTCATGGTTTTTAAATTGATAATAATAGTTAGTGTTCTGATCACTTTTTATGCAACCAATTGTTCAATAAGGCAGTGTTTCACACAAGAAAATACTTTTTATTCACCCTGAAGCTAAGCACATTGCCTTTGTTTAGGATCTCTGCCCTAAATAATGTGAAATGACCAAACACACAGAACCCCTCATGGGACAGATGAAATTGGTAGCAGTTTATTATTTATGTTAGCTAATAACACAGGAGAGGTTGGCATTGTATGCCACACAGGGCCAAACAGGGCTTGCTTTCTGGAGCCAAGTGAACAAGAAGGGGCTGTGGGAGGCACCCTTTGTAGTAATAACAGGGTGAGGTATCCCCTGGTCTGACAGAGAAGTGAGACCCATTAGGTTGAGGATTGATGGATTGTAGTTGGTCCGGCTGATAAAGTAACTAGCCAGAGGGGAAGCTTTTCTCCCTGGTGGGGGAGTATATCTAGTGAGAGCAGAAGAACTCACAGTTAGAGGGTTCTGTGAGGCTCAAAGATGTCAAGGCAGCACATGAAATTTTAGACCTCATATTACAATTAACCTCTTGATGCCTTCTCATGAAATATCTACTTTAGTGATGACTAACATTTTTAGATAGTGGAAGAAGTTCCTCTCTAGGAAATTAAATAGACCCTTGACCGGGAGGGCTACATGCTGAGGTAGTTGTCAAAAGTTTGAACTTTTGAGGTGTTCCCTTTTATAACCTGTAAAGGCAATGGAAGGACCCGTGTAGCAATGAAGTAGGAAATACATTTCCCTAAGGAGCATGAATTTTGACGGATTATTGCCTATGATAATAGTGACACAGTTTAAAAAAAAAAGGAAGGAAGGAAGGAAGGAAGGAAGGAAGGAAGGAAGGAAGGAAGGAAGGAAGGAAGGAAGGAAAGAAGGAAGGAAGGGAGAAATTGCATCTTTTGCAATTATACAAAGCTATAACAAAATTCACATCAATTTTTTAAATAGTTGAGTGGATACACAGATTTTAATAATCTCTTTAGGAGGTACCTGGATAAAACTATGTGAAGGCCACTGCTCTGGAGATTAATTTCCTCCTCCTCTCCCCTAATCTGCCTTTGCTTAAGCTTTGCTCCCTGTTGGAATATCGGGCAGTTCTTGTCCATGTGCCACACTTACTTTTAAATATATTTGTATTCTGCCTAAAGCCTAGAAATATATATTATTTCTCAGTGTCTGGTATTGTTTGAAATTAGATTGATAGATGTGGACCTGTACCCTACATAGCTTATGACTTAAAGTTTCCTTATTTCTTGAAGGATTTTATTTCCTCTATTTTTTTTTTCACTCTGTTTATCAAATGAGTGCATTTTGAGGGAGGACGTGAGGTTAATGAAATATATGTATTTTTCATGTCCTATTAAATAATGTTTATAAATGACATAAATGTCCTCTGACATAAACACATTCATGTTTCTATTATTATCACCAAATTAATTCAAGCAATATTTTCTAAGTACCCACATTTAAAACACTGTGTTAAATTTTCTAGATTACGCAAAATCAGTAAGAATAGGTACCTGATTTCAAATGGTTGACAAGGTATTATAGAGCTATTAAGACATATTTTTATCACTCTATTATAGTAATGTAAAATACAATTCAAAAGAGAGAAAGTAACCTAATGCATCAGAAATACAGATGTTTCCTAAGATGTGAAGCTATACCTTGGTCAACTAAAATAAAATTAAAGTGTCAAGGTCCTCATGGGTTTCTCATGAATAACATCTTTTCTCCTATCATTCAACATTCAAAGATAGTTGACAGTGATTTTGTGTACTTATGATGTTAAAATGTTATTGAACTTAATTTATTTTTTCATTTCCTTTTAGGTTTTGTTATTGATTCCTACATCTAATAATTTTATTTTTAATTTTTACAAACATCTAAAGAAAACTATATGCTGATCTTTCTCCCTGAATAATAAAGGAATTGTTTTTTTGCTCATCCTAAAGACATTAAAAATGTATGCCTGTGGCATTTTATTCATAGATGAAAAGGGACAGAATTTACATTTGATGAGCACCTACCATATTGCACACATTTGCAAACATTAATTAACTTCATAATAGTCCAGAGAGTGATATCTTTAACTTACAGATGAGTTAGAGATCCAGAGATATTAACTGACTCGCTCTGAACTAAATGGCTTAGTAAGTATCTGATCCTAGGCTGGTACCCAAACTGTGTACTCTTTCTATTCACAATAAAAATGTCTTCATATAGAAAGACAGGAAAACTCTCATGCAGAGTTTTCTCCTTTCATGTGATATATCAATTAGGGTTAAACTGTTTGATATCTTTGGAACCAACACTATTAATTGGTTCCACTTTGGAGAGATTTATAGAATTTGTTCACTCGTTCAACAAATATTTATGGAGTGATTACCATGTGCAAACACTGTTATATGCCCTGAGGATAGAATAGGAGCAAAACTAAATCTCTGCTCTACAGGAGTTTATATTCCAGTGAGCAAGGGAAGTTTTGTATAAACAAGTAAATATATAATAATACAGTTACACAAGGGCTAGAAAGAAAAATGAAAGAGAAGAAGATGGTGAATGTCAGGACAATTTGAGGCTGAGGAGATTTGCTTTACTTAGGGTATTCAGGGGAGGTCAAATTCTCAGTCTGTAGGATTTAGGATTGTAAAATTTATGTCACTGAAGATGTGCAGTTTACAAATGGACTCAATAAAAGTGCATGTAGCAAAGGAAACCAATATGGCTAGGAGACTATTTCGGCACTGTTTGGTAGAACTTTTGTAAAGGATATGTTTCTCAAATTAGGTGCATTATTTGTTGTAGCTGCAGATAACGTGGCTGCAAAGCTGGTGTGTGCAAGGAAGTTGATTTCAAGTCATGGGTAAAGGATTACTCATGAATTTAAAATTGCTCAGACATACAAATCTTCCATTTTATCCCCATATGTTTCTATGGCCCTTACTTAACATTGTTACTATCAAAGAAAGTACAGCCATCCTACACGATAGTGTGCAAGATTCATTCCATTTAAGTAGTACATTCATGTTTCCTTTAAAGGCACAACAGATCCATCATCATAAATTTATATACACTTTATATAATATGAGTTTTTTATGGGTACTTTATTGACTTTAACATTTATGAAATAGTAGCCATTTCAGCTCCTCATATTCAAACATATTGATTTTTCTCAATCTAGCACCACTAAAACAACAGCATTCCATTTAAAAAATGTAGGCTAAAAGCAACTGTCTACTGACGGTTTCTATTCTATTGATCATATATAGATATTTAAATTCATGCTGTAACAGAATGCTATACATTTCAGTGTACTTTTTTGGTATCGGTTTCCATTTTTAACTTCTAACAGTGTTTTTGCCTATCATTGATAATTATTTTTAAAATAGTTAGTATTATTAGAAAACATAGCATGGGAAAATATTTTCTTGAATAAGAATTTAAATCTTTTGTTCAATGAAAATTATCATTAAAACTAAATGAATAATAGGTATACTTCATCAATTGAAACAAATATCTGAATCTTATTTGAATTATCCATATCTACTACCATATCTACTGCCTACCTACCTATTTATCTATCTAGTATTTATAGCCAAAAGAAAACAACTAAATTATAAAATGGTATGAACAAAAAGTTCACACATGAAGAAAAAAATGTTTAACATTACTGATAATCAAAGGAATTCAAATGAAAACAAAACAACATGAAAACATCTATAAATAAATTTTTTAAATAACAGTGTTGAGGCTCCAAAAACTGTTATAATTTTATTAAAAAATAGTTTATTCTCTTATTACACAAAATATCTGACTTTATTAAAATACACAACAGCAAAAATAAAATATGTTTTTAAGTGAAACAAAGGAAAGATATGGGTGGAAACGGGAAACAATGGAAATACTGGCACCCAAAATTGTATCCTGTAGTTTTTTTGTGTATGATCTGGAGGTGGCCAAAATATTCAAGTTTCCTTGTGGCCAAAACAAAAATAAAGATAAGTTAAGTTAAATTATTTTTAAGTACAAACACAAAGTCAAACCATTGACCAGGATAGTTTTTTTTGTTTGTTTATATGTTTGTTTTTTGACACTAGACTGAAGGGAAATGATATTTTCCAGGTTTCTCCGGAAGAGTATACTACAGTACTACAGTATATCCTGAAGTATATCTCTACAATAACTAGAATTCTAGTTTTCATACAGTTGTTTTTACAGCATATGACTATGCAAACTGATAGCATGAGGCCTGCCATAAGTCACTGAATTCTAAAAGTAGCAAAATTAAAACTGTTTGTTATGCAAGTGTCGTATTGATACTAGGAATAATATTTAGAATATACACACACACATGCACACAATATAGGCATATGTCCTTTATATAATGTTTCTAAAAATGTAGGAGCAATGCACTTAAAATTGACAAAGGGTAACAATCCTCTTATTTCTGCCAAATGATCCACTAAAATGCCAGCACATCAAATTCTTTCCTTTGGGTATTCAACTAGGTTATGTTGCAAAATATCTGGTATAAGAGCAAACCTCCACTGGTTAGCATGAGGAGCTTGGCACCAAGGAGAACCAAGGAATTTAAATGATTACTGGAGACAACTCAGATTGCTATAGATACAACATTTGACCTATTCAATGAGACGAATACCTCAGGATATTTGTACCAAGATATCTGTGACAGGAAGAAGCTCACAACAGGTAAATTGACCAGATAATATTATGGACAAATATTGGATAAAATAAGATAAGGAAAAAACTTCAGAGTCTGTGCTTTCAGAGAAAAGCTAGGGGAATGTTCTGTAAGGATGTATAGTAAGTATATTAAGGCAAATTACGTGAAGATGGGTGACTCCTGCTAAGGGGAGAAATGTCCTAATCACTTAGACATGACAAAGCGGTAATTTCACAAATATTAGTGCTGGAAAAATAGCTTTAAAAACTTAATAATAATGCAGATTTTCAGATCCTGACTCCTGAAATTCAATTTCAGGGGACACAGAGTAAAGCTTAGGAATCTCTATTTAACAGACATGAGCAGTGTAGTTTAATTGAGAAAAAGCACAATGATTTTGAAAAATCCAGTTATGACCTACTTTCTAAAGGTTGACTGAGTCTCCTTTAAATGTAGATTTCTTCAAGAAGTATTCTTTCCCTGCTTGACAAGACAGATGAATGAATGAATATCTGAAAATGTTCTAGGAACTTAATAATTCTTCAATAAAATAGTTATAGTAACAAAGAGAGTCATTACATTAACATATATGAATATAATGGTTAAAATTAATAAAAAATGCCTAACAATATGAGAATACTTATGTAAATTATATCAATTAAATTGAATAAATGATAATATCAGAATGATAATTATAACAGCATATATTAAACATAATAGTATATAAGTCTATAGTGTTAATTGAAACGACAGAAATCAAAATTAAATTACAACTATATAAATTATGCATGTGTATAGTAATATCCACAAAGAAACCTTGGAAGAATTAAAATAGTTGTGTTTGGAGTAGGAAAAGCATATTTTTTTGTATAGTTTCATAATTGGTTTATAACAATATACTTGAAAAGTATTCAAAAGTTACCATTAAAATTAGTTACATTAAAATTAATTACATTAGTTATATTAAAATTGTAATTATAAACTTGTATGCTTTCTGAAAAGACATGATAGGTGAACACCTTTGGCTAAGCGTATATTTATATGTAACACTTGAAGAAACATCATTGCTTTTTAAAGACTTTTTATCTTAATATTTGATATGAGAAGCCTATGAAAAAATATATTTTTAACAAAATTCTGGCTTCCTGTAAATCACTAAGTTGAAGGAAGAGCTTCAGTGAAATCTTACTGATGAATAACTTCCATAGTAATAGGAGAAGTAATTTTAATTATCTGTTGAAATAAATAGGGACCAAACCCCAAAAGCCCCAAAGATAAACACCTTCTGGAAATGCGAGGAGCATTGACTGTAAGTAGATTTCATTTGTTTGAAAAAGACATAATGCTCTATGGAAATTATTTCAAATGACAATTTTTCATCATACTCCCAGAGTTTGCTTTTTAGGTCAGTTAGAAAGCACGGTCCAAGAACTTAAAGCTCCTTTAGTTCTATCACAAAGCATGATCCAGAAGCTAATTTATGATATGCAAAACACAAGATACTCTAGAGAGGAGTGTATAAAAAACTTGCAACAGAAATTAGATTTTCAATATGAAAACTGAGTATCCTTACTTTTATTTTCTCTTCCAGTGATCTCTCCCATTAACTTTCACTTAAAACTTAGTTATTTTCTAACCATTGTGTCTTTTCCAATCTATTATTTACACCATTACTAATTTTTTTTCTTCTCTATTGACAAAGGGTGACAAAGAAAGTCAAATGAAATATTCCTGTTGTATTTTTATATGTATTTAAAATGAAAAAGGCTTTTATATTTTAAACTTGCACTACTAAAATGATTTATCGAATACTAACTGTAGAAATAGTCCCCGGAGAATGTTATTTCTACTCTCAAGTATATTCTGAAGAAAGCCAATAGAATAGTCCTTAAGTATACTCTTGGGTATTGCGTTGTGCCACCAAGTAAACAGTAGAATTTTCATGTACCCCAAGTTTGATTTGTATGGTGAACTGTTATATGAGTTCACCTTTTTCTGAACTCCTGTAACATTCTCAGCAACATTTAGCAATATGATACTTAGGTGATTTCAAGGATCCCATTGCCTATTATATCATCTTGTTGTAATGTTGATATCATTTTCAAATTATATAAGAAAATTAATCACAATTGCTTCATGTGTAACAAAATAATTTGTAATAAAATCATAAAATTAAACTTTTCACCTGTTAATAATAAATTTCTATAGGCATATGACATGTGTCCTTTATCAAATTACATGTGCACTGACTGTCAAAGAACATTTGATACTTCTTTGGCTCATATTTTTTCAAATTGTCAGTTTCTAGAATAACAATTATTTAAAATCCTGTTATTTTCCTTGTCTCATTTCTAATGGTTCAAGTCTACACCTGTTAAATTTCAGAGAAACCACTAGTAATATTCTGAGGTAAAAAATATTTATATTTCTTCTTTTCAGAATTAATTTTGAGGAACTCACTACAGTATGTTGCTTTCCCAGGGAACCAGTTCCAGGCAAGAGCAAAACTTGTTTCTTATAACTCCTGAGAAAACAGAATTTTTTTTTAAGTATTTTCTTTTATATTTCAATTATAGTTGACATACAATATTATATTAATTTCAGTTGTATAACACAGTGATTAGACATTTATATAACTTAGAAAGTAATCACCTCAATAAATCCAGTGCCCATCTGATACTATACATTGTTCTTACAAAACTACTGACTATACTCCCCATGCTATACTTTACATCCCTGTGACTATTTTGTAACTATGATTTGGTACCTCTTAATCCCCTCCCCACTTCACCCATCCTCCCAACTCCACCCCCTAATCTGGTAACCATCAAAATATTGTCTGTATCTATGAGCTTGTTTAAGTTTTTTTGTTGTTATTGTTGTTCATTTGTTTTGTTGTTTAGATTCCACATATATGTGAAATCACGTATTTTGTCTTTCTCTGTCTGACTTATTCCACTCAGCACAGTACCCTCTAGGTACATCCATGTTATTGCAGATGGCAAAATTTCATTCTTTTTTGTGGCTGAGTAATATTCCATTGTGTGTCCATACATACACATACACACACACACACACACACACACACACACACACACAGAGGGTGCCAAAAAATGTATACACATTTTAAGAAAGGAGAAAAAAACTATTAAAATTGTAGTACTCGACATATACCAATAACAAAAGATGAATACAGTCATGTTTGACTTCTGCAACTACCAGAATTGTTCAAAGTGGTTATCATCAGCGTACAGACACTTCTAATTACGGTGAACTACTGCTTGAGCTACATTGACCATCTCTTAAAATGTGTATATATTTTTTTTGGCACCCCAAGTATGTACCACCTCTTCTTTATCCATTCATCCATTGATGGACACCCAGGTTACCTCGGTATCTTGGCTATTGTAAATAATGCTGCAATGAACATATGGATGCACATGTCCCTTTGAAGTACTGTTTTGAATTTCTTCAGATAAATACCCAGAAGTGGGGTTACTGGGTCCTTCTTTTTCTTTTGTTATGGTCTTTGTTTCAAAGTCTATTTAGTTGGTATAATTGTTGCTGCCCGAGCTTTTGTTTTTGTTTTCATTTTCATGAAATAACTTTTTCCATGCCTTTACTTTCACTCTGTCTTTTAATCTGAAGTAAGTCTCTGGTAGGTAGCATATGTAAAGGTCTTCTTTTCTTATTCATTAAGCTACCTTTTTTTTTTTTTTATTGGAACATTTAATCCATTTACATTTAAATTAACTGTTGATGTGTAGTTATTGCCATTTTATTCTTTTTTAATCTTTTTTTTTTTTTCTTCTAAAGAAGTGTCTTTAACATTTCTTGTAATAGAGGTTTGGTGGTAATGGCTCCTTGTTTGGGAAACTCTTTATTTCTCCTTCGATTCTAAATGATAGTTTTGCTGGCAGAGTAGTCTTGAGTAGGACCTTGCTTTTCAGCACATTGAATGTTTCATGCCAAGATCTTCTGGCCTGTAAAGTTTCTGTTAACAAATCAGCTGACATTCTTATGGGGGATCCCTTATGGATACCCAACTGCTTTTCTCTTGCTGCTTTTAAGATTCTTTCTTTGTTTTAACTTTTGACATTTTAATTATGATGTGTGTTGGTGTGGGCCTCTTTGGGTTCATCATGTTTGGGACTCTGCACTTCCTGGGCTTGTATATCTATATACTTCACCAGGTTAGGGAAGTTTTCCTTCATTAATTCTTCAAATAGGTTCTCAAACTTTTTGTTTCTCTTTTCTCTTTCGGGTGCCCCTATAATATGAATGTCGGTATGCTTGATGTTGTCCCAGGGCCCCCTTAAACTTCTCATTTTTTTTTAAATCTTTTTTCTTTTCTCTGTTCTCATTAGATATTTTCTGCTACGTTATCTTCTAAATCTGATTCAACCCATTGCTTCATCGAATCTACTGCTGATTCCTTGTAATATATTCTTCATTTCAGTTACTGTATCCTTCATTTCTGGCTTGCTCTTTTTTATGTTTTCCATTTCCATTTTTATGTTTCCTATCTTTTTATTGAAGTTCTCTCTGAGATCACTGAGCATTCTTTTAACCAGTGTTTTCAACTGTGCATCTGGTAGATTGTTTGTCTCTATTTTGTTCAGTTCTTTTTCTGGAGCTTTGTTCTATTGTTTCACTTGGGCCATGGATCTTTGTCTCACCATTTTGGCTGCCTCCCTACGTTTGTTTCTATGTATTAAGTAGGGCTGTTATGTCTTCTGGTCTTAATAGAGTGTCCTTATGAAGTATATGTCCTGTGAAACCCACTAGCACAGTCTCCCTGGTCACCTGAGCCTTGTGCTGCAAGTGTGTCCCTTGTGTGAGTAGTGTATGCCTTCCTTTGTAGTTGAGCCTTGATTGCTGTTTACATGTCAATGGGAGGGAATGACCTTTAGGCTGATTGGTTCTGAGGACTGGCCATGACTACAGCAGAGATGCTCTTTTCCAGGAACTGACCCTACAGAGCAGGGTTTGCTTTAGCCGGGCTCTCTTGCCTCCACACTCTGCCTTTTGGTTGTTTCTTTTGTAGAGGCAGTTGGGATGTGTACGTCGTGGCAAGAGGCTGCTTGCTTGGGACTTACAAATCTTTGAGAGATTTTAGGAGAGTCTGCAGCATGAGCCAAGACATTCCGTTTGTGTGGAAAAGCTACTGGAGCCAACATGAGTTATCCTTCAAGATGGGTGGAGAAGGATCTCCGGGAATAACCATAGTGGGGTGAATGGTGTTAGCCAGGTTGATGGAGACTCAGATATGGCAGCTGCCTGTGTCTGCACGCTGGATGAGGAAGGGCTCAACAAAGAAACAGTGGCACCTGCCAGCATTTCTGTCTGGGAGAAAGCCCCTCCAGCCCTCGCCTTGAGCCAAGATAATGCACTTCCTACCAATATGTCCCTGGTGATTTTCAATCTGCTGCCCCAACTCTGGAGCTCAGAATGAGTAAGTCCATTGGTGAGTAAGTCCATCAGTGAATATGTCCATACATATGGACATATGGCCCTTTCATTGGAATGCTTGGGATTCTAGCCCCCTCTGTCTCACTCAGCCACAATCTCTGCTGGAACCTTGAGCTGGAGAGCCTAGTGTTGGGCAGGGACTCCTCACTACTCAGAGGGGACTCCCTCAGTTGAGATATCCCTCCTGAATTTAACTGCCACATGTATTTGTGGTACCAGCCCGTTCCACAAATCTATACCTCCTCCCAGTCTCAACGTGGCTTCTTCTGCATATCCTTAGTCTGTTCAGCTAAACTTCAGGCGATTTTCAATGATGGTTGTTCTTTGATGGTTGATGTAGTTTTGATGTGGTCGTCAGAGGAGGGAAGCACCACATTTACTTACTTCACCATCTTGACTGGAAGTCAATACAATTTGTTTTGAGTTTACTTTAAATACATTAATCTACATAAAGAAACAAAAGTATTGACTTCTATTTGTAGAATACAGATTGAGTTTTAATAGAGTTACATTCATAATATTAAACAATATTTTGGGAGCTCCTCTCTCCACCAAAAATTTATAGAAATCTAAGTAAGCTGTTATAAACTATCTCTATCCAGTTATTTTTGACAATCCCAAGAGGGTGTTTTATATTTGTAACTAAAACTTCTACATTGAATAATGTTATGTGCAAAACTACCTGCTGTCTTGCTTTGCTACAAGGATATACTTTCTGCAGAACCGTATAGTGAGTGGAGAGACAATTAACCTAGCTACTGCTTCTACTGTCTTTAGTCAAGGATACGAGAACCTCCCTACCATTCATTTCCTAATGACGTTGGGTTCATTCTTCATTTACTAAAATACATTAAAAAAACACCTCTTATTATTACTGGTAATATATATGAGGAACTGCACCAGATACTGAGAATACAATGATGAGTAAGCCGTGGCTCCTGTTCTAAAGTAGCAGACAGTCTGTTTGGAAGAAGAAGAAAACAGGAAGCTAATATAGTAATCACAGTCTTATATTAATTTTTGCTCCAAAACATGCATTAAAGCTGATTGTCTGGTTAGGTCTTATTTTCAGGGAAACACGGTAATACATGTAGAATTTTAGAATGAGTATGACTGTCATCTAGTAAGTGTTACAAAAATGTCAGATATCATCATCATACATCAATCACTATAGAAAATGCTAATATCTCGTTTATCTTTTATAATTAATGACTTTATTAATATGGTATGATTATATTATATAATAAAATGTGATAACCACTACTAACTCTGTTGTACCAATAGGAATAGGAGGTTTCAATAGAATTAATTTCTTATGTAACGTAAGTAATAAGAGGTATAGACGGTTCCTAAACTCAGGTCTGCCTGACTTTATAGTCTACCTTTGTTATGACAAACTTCCTGAAAGGAGCTCTTCTGCTAGAATGGACAATATGTGCAAAATAGTCTGAAATGAATTGAGACTAGAGAGTAGTCTCATTAGATTCAGGGAGTGACAAGTCTTCCACTGGTTGGAACTAGAGCTGAATGAGGAAAACATGAGATGTATACAGAAGTCATTTCAGTTATTGTATTCTTCACTTTGACTGTTGTTGTTGTTGTTGTTTATGGCTTCTATGTCCTTTTTTATGCTTACTGTCTTTTCATTGAAGTTCTCACTAAGTTCCTTAAGCATCCTTATAGAAGTGTTTTGAACTCTGTTTCTGGTAGGTTGCTTACCTCTCCATTTCATTTAGCTCTTTTTCTGAAGTTTTCAACCCTATTATTTTACTTGGGACATATTCTTTGTTTTCCTCATTTGGGCCACCTCTCTGTGTTTGTTTATATATATTAGCTAGATTTGCTATGTCTCCCAGTCTTGCCCTGGTGGTCTTATGTAGTAGGTGCCCTGTGAGCCTTTGGCATAGCCTCTCTGGTGTCCTGTTCTGAGTGCTCCAGGAGTGTCCCTTGTGTGGATCGTGTGCACCATTTTATTATATAGTTGAGTCTTGATTGCTATTGGCATGTCACTGGATGGAACTGGCCCTCAGGCTGACTGGCTGTGGGGTTTGGCCACATTCATAGCTTATAGGCTGCTGTGTGCAGGGGCTCACCCCACTGCGTGGAATTCACCCCAGCAGGCTCTGGTGCCTGTTGAGACTACCTTTTGTGTATGCTGCTTGTGGGGCTAATTGATCATTGCTCTGCTGTGGTCTGAAGCCCACCTCTAAGTATGTTGGTTCTGGGACCTATGGGAGGGGCTCTGTTGCAGGCCGAGATATCCAGTTCTCAACTGCCACACAGAGATTTGAGGCTAGTCCGTTTCACGCTTCCACCCCTCCTATCAGTCTCAATGCAGCTTCTTCTTTATATCCTTGGTTATAAAACTTGTATTCAGCTAGTCTTCCAATGATTCTCAGGGTTGATTGTTCTATAATTTAGTTGTAATTTTAATGTGTTCATGGAAGGAAGCAGGCACAGTGTTTATCTACTCTGCCATCTTGGATCTCCTGTGTGCTTGTGATATTTATTTTCAGTGTGAATCAGATGCAACTGAGATTCAAGGCCTGGCAGAAACAACCCCTGTACTGGGTGTTTCAGCCTGTTTGGATAAGCTACGTACCTATTCATTCAATGGAAAGGAAAACTAGGTATGTTGACGCAGTGAGCTTCAGAGCAAGCCAAGAGCTAAGTGCAAGGAGGTACACACAAGTTTAGTGAAGAAATATGTAAAAGGCTTCCAACAAAGGGAAATATTTTCAATGTAGAATGCACCTTAACAGAATAGCAAGAGTTTTTTCATAGTTTAGGAATGAAATTGCTTCTGTTTCCATTGACATCTGGGGCTTGGGAACTTTAAAGAGGCATTTTAATAACTGATGCAAGTTAGTTTTCTTTCAAAATGTAACCTATGTCATTTTCAGTTTCCTCTTTTATTTATAGACAACTAATAATTTTGTCTGCCATGTACCAGTATTATAATATGAGGAAATCACTTTACCTAACATTATTGTATCCTTTAAAATGCCAGATTCCCCATTAGGCCCTAAGAATACAAAAGCAATTCTGACAAGATTGCTCCTCTCACACAAGTTCATAGTCTAGTGGGGGAAATAGATGTCTGAACACATAATTTGAATATTGTAAGAAAAGTGGCAATACTCATATGCCTAAAATGGCACACTTCCCTAAGAAGTTTAGCAAAGGTCTCATGGGGATAGTAAATAATTAAGCTCAGACTTTAAGGATGAGTGGGCATTTTCCAGATTGAAAAAGCAAAGAGGGCATTGCAGAGAATGTCATAAGGATGTTGAGTGTTTTAGTTTATTTAACATAAGCCATGTTTCCTCAAAAATAAGACCTAGCTAGACAATCAGCTCTAATGCATCTTTTGGAGCAAAAATTAATATAAGACCCGGTTTTATATTGTATTGTATTGTGTTATATTATATTATATTATATTATATTATATTATATTATATTATATTATATTATAGACTGGGTCTTATATTATAGTAAAATAAGACTGGGTCTTATATTAATTTTTGCTCCAAAAGACACATTAGAGCTGATTGTCTAGCTAGGTCTTATTTTCGGGGAAACACGGTATGTCAGGTACTGAGGAAAATACTTCATATGCATTAACTCAATTAAGCCTCCAACAATAGCCCTAGGTAAGTTTTGCTATTGCTCCTGGGTATATAAGCGGTTAAAGTGATCCCATATGACTCAGGCAGTCTGACTGCGCTCTTCTAACCACTTCACTGGAACATCATCCTTGGATAAATGTGTTATCATACTGCTGTAGAAAGGTACAAAGGGCAAAGCCAGAGCATTTATTAATTAATAAATGAGCACCTACTCTGTGCCATGCATTGGGCTGGGGTAAACTGTCCAGAGAAAAATTAAGAGAGTCCTCTATTAACAAAACAATGAAGTTGAAGATGCAAGAATTGAGAAAAAGCTATTAACAATTCATTGTTGCCAGTGGATGAAGGGTGAGGGATGAAGTAGACAGAGATGACTGAGCAAATGAAATGACATATAAAGCAGATAAAACATTAGAAAACCAACATAATAGGGGAAAATAGGGAATTCATTGGAAGCCTTAGTTTCCCCTATGAAAGTTAAATGGTCATTTTACCTACTTAGCTACCTCTCTGTTTGGTTAAGAACACCAAATGATATAGTAATGCTTATATGTCTAAAGCATTAGGCAATTTTTAAAACAAAGTGTCATACTCCAAATGAATGAAAACACACAATGATGTAAACTCATTTCGTCTATAAAGCATAGAAGGAAACTCTCAGGGAGGTAAATGCCTACTCCAGCAATCTGACACAGAATACATAATAAATATTTGTAGGGTGAAATAATAAATTAACGAATAAATGAATGCACAAGTTTATGGTGAGGTTACTTATCTTCTGAAATTATTTGTGGAGCACAAATGAGAATAAACAGATCTGAATTAGTGCAAAAGAGACTTGAAACTGATAAATCATTCCTTGTTAAGCTTATAGAGATTACCCCTGGAGGTACTATTCCATAATACCTTTCCTAGAGAGGATGCTGCTTTCTCACTGGGATGGTTTATAGTAGGCCCATACATAGAGGTAATCAGAAATAGGAATTGGGGAGCATCCTTTTATCCTGGAGAACCAGCCCTGAAGAATCTGATTAGCGCATATCCTCACTAATTTTATTTGACGTTAGCATTTGCTTCTACTCAGGCATATAGTTGATCCTCATGATTTTATCCTTAAAACTCCCATTTAATTTTGTTCAAAATGCTGCTTTTCAAATCCCAGCTAAGATTTTTTCTGTTCATTTTTATATAGAGATTAACAATGACCTTATTCATTGGTCCAAAGTTTACTTGGCTTTATAGTCATCAAAATGTTTCCTTTAAGTTGTGTTTTATTCTTACGCCCACGACCCCTCCACCTCAAATGCCATTTCTCCTTTGACCTTTTTTCAGTATATTTACACTCATGGCATTTGCAATTATTGCAATCATTTGCTCTTAGAACCAATACTTATTCTGTACATAAAGCTGTTTCTTTCCTGTTCTCTCAATGCTTTCATTCTCATCTATTTTCATTATGTAATTATTTTTTTATTGCATCAAATTTTTCACTATATATGTACATATATATACATAAAATCTTGTTCACATTTTTTATTATATTGTCTCAATAGTAGTTTCATATACTTAATTTGTTAAGTGTATATGTTAAAACTTAAGAGAAATATTATATAATTAAAATATTTAATGTAGAATGAAAACATTTGAACTTACAACAGCCATATACATATATATACATATATATATATATATGTATATGGCTACAGTTTAACTGTATTTAACTGTTCAGTTTAACCGTATTACAATATGGTAATTTATCAACAAACGCTAAGTGCCTGGTTGGTGCTAGTCATGAAGCTAAGACTTATAAAAAAGACAGGGATGATCCTTACTCCAAAAATGCTTATAGATTACAGGAAAATACAGACAAATTAATATTAGAGTGTCATATAATAAGGACTATAATAGCAAAGAGTTAGATCACTATATATGCATTTGTGCTAATATATTTAAATAAATAAAATCATTCTTATTATCACTTTATTATTTTCAAACTATGAGATTGACTTCAATATAACAACTTAATGTATTTCCAAAATAGAGATATCCTCTGCATCAATGATAAATTGTTTTAAAATTAGCATAGACTTAACAAATTATGTGAAGGACCTACACACTGAAAACTGTAATACATTATTAGAATAAATTTGAGAAGATAAAAGAAATGGAAAGATATTCTCTGTTCGCAGATTGGAAGAATCAACATGCTTCAAATAGCCATGTTACCCAAAGCAATATACAGATTTAATACAATCCCCATCCAAATTCCAATGCATTTTTTAAAGAGATAGAACAAAAAATTATCAGATTTGCATGGAATCACGGAAGACCCTGAGTAGCCAAAGCAATACTAAGAAAAAATAACAAGGCCGAAGGTATCACACTCCCTGACTTCAAGTTATACTACAAAGTAACAGTAATCAAAACAGCATGGTATTGACAGAAAAACCAACAAACAAGCCAAAGATATAGACTGAAAACATATAAATAAACCCATATATATATGGGCAGATAATTTTTGACAAAGGAACCAAAAACATACAATGGAAAAAAGACTGCCTCTTCAATAAATCGTACTGAGAAAATTGGAAATCTACATGCAAAAAACTGAAACTAACTGCTGTCTGTCACCATATACCAAAATTAACTCAAAATGGATCAAAGACCTAAATGTAAGAACTGAAACAATAAATTGCATAGACGAAAGCATAGGTATTAAACTTATTTGCCTTGGGTTCAGAGAGGATTTTATGAATTTGACCTAAAATGCAAGGGAAATAAAAACAAAAATAAATGAATAGGACTGTATCCAACTAAAAAGCTTCTGCACAGCAAAGGAAACTGTCAACAAAACAAAGAGGCAATCAACCAAATGGAAGAAGATATTTGCAAACACCTCCGATAAGGGGCTAATATCCAAAATGTAAAAGAATTCATGCAACTCAACAACAACAAAATCAAAATTGAAAAATGGGAAGAGGACCTGAACAGATATCTCTCTGAAAAGGACATACAAACAGCCAACATATATATGAAACGATGCTCAACTTCACTAGCTGTTAGGGAAATATGAATCAAAACCTCAATGAGATACCACCTCACACCTGTTAGAATGGCTATTATATACAAGACAAGCAATGATGAGTATTGGAGAGTCTGTGGAGAAAAAAGAAACTCTCACACACTGCTTGTGGGAATGCAAATTGGTACAGCCACTATGGAAACAGTATGGATGTTCCTCAAAAAATTAAAAAATAGAATTACCATATGACCCAGCAATTCCTCTCCTAGGTATCTACCCAAAATATCTGAAAATATTTATCCATAAAGATATATGGATTCATTACAGCATTAGTCATGGAGGCGATGATATAGAAACAACCTAAGTGTCCTTTGATTGATTAGATAAAGAAGATGTGGTACATATATACAATGGAATATTACTGAGCCATAAGAAAAGATGAAATACTGCCATTTGCCACAACATTGATGGACTTGAGATTATCATGCTAAACAAAATAAGTCAGAGAAAATATCCAGAACTGTATTTCACTCATATGTGGGATATAAAACCGAAAGCAACAAACAAACAAGACAAGCAAAAACTCATAGATACAGACAACAGTTTAGTGGTTACCAGAGGTTAAGGGGGAGGGGGTTGGTAGAAGAGGGTTTAGAGGTAAAAAATATGGTGAGGGAAGGAGAACTGACACTGAGTGATGAGCATACAGTCCAACATTAGATGATGCATTATAGAAATGTACACTTGAAACCTATGTCATTTTACTAACCTATGTCACCCCAATAAATATAATAAGAGTAAAGTTTAAAAATGCTATGCTAACAATTAGATGGAAAATGTAAGATCGGAATCGTAGTTTTTTTAAGCTATAAGTAATTTAGATTAAAAGTGCATGTATTTCAATGACCATTTTATTACCCTAGTGACATGCTCCAATATTTAATATAAAATTATGTAAACTGTTGTGTAAAAATATGGAATAGTCTCTTTGTAATAATGTAGTTCCTAAATGCTAGGACCCAAGCAATTCTAAGATGTATTATAAATATTATGGTAACATTTTTGGAAAGAACACAAATATTCACATTAAATGTTCTTGTCAATTTTAAATACGTGAATGATTAGTGCAACCTAGAATCAAAGAAATATATTAATGAAAAGTATTTTTTGAAAACTAAAAAAGTAGCACTGTATTATTTAAAAATCTTGAATGAATTATAAGTATTTTCTTTTAATTCAACAATTTTTCACATTTGCAACACATAAGAGATGTGTCTTTATGATTGACAAGTAATATAGACAAACCTCTTTCGAAGTGGTTGATCTATTTGAAAATAAGTATTAATAAAGTTATTGAAAAGGATATAAAAACCACATTCACTTGCATGAAGCATACTTAAAATATAATCTTATATTTAAGAATTTTCCTGTATTACAGCTTTCAAATTCTGATAAATGATAAATATTATAATAACTTCACATTAAAATTACTTTCAAATAAATTTTATTGCAACCTATGAAATGTAGCAAGATAATAACATAAAGTATATGATTATGAATTAAATATTTTTCAACAAGTAGCATCTGGAGGACAAAACCTCTGTTGTTTCCTTTGCATTTGTTCCCTCCACAGGGTCTAGAAAAGAACAGCAGTTGCTCACTAAATATTGATGATAGTCTCACTTGAAACTTATTTTTGATGACTTTAGGAATTAGACGTCCTCTAATATCTATTCTTCTCTAAAATTATGTTAGTCTATAATGCGGTGCTGTATAATAATTTTACCCCATAGAGAAATAGAAAACACTTAATGTTCTTTAAGTAAGAATGATCTGTTAAATGATGCAACGTACTCATTATTCATGTTAGTGTTTAAGACAAAAATTTCAGATAAGGTTTTCATTAAGAAGAATTATTCCCAGATTAGCAGAGAAGGAGTTGAGGCAATCTCTTTTCTTTGTTTTTTTTTTTAAATTTCTTTGCTTTTTTAATTTTAGTTGAAACAGGACGACAAATGAAATTATTTTGTTGGTGTCTTAATTTTTATTTCATTTTTCTTACTAAAACACGTATTTCATGCCTCTCGATGATCAGAGTTGAAAATAGCATAGTGGAAAACTTTAAAATGATCACAAGGAAATACTAATTATTAAAACTAAACTATTTATAGTTGCATATTGTTGCATAGTAATAATGCCAGGCAGGGCCAGAAAATCATCTTTGAGTGTTTTTTTTATTGTACATTACATTTTTGAAAACTTGGTTTGGTCACTTATTTCCTGAAAGAAGATTTCCTAAAAGGATGAATAAAATACCCACTTTTAACTAATTTGAAAAGTTATTTGACAGTAAAAGAACTATTTAAATTTAGAAGGGAAAACATGTGAAAAGGCAATGTATGTTCACTATCAAATAAGAGACAAACAGGAAGTCCTTTACGATTTCAGATTGAGGAGTTATGCTAGCTTTTCTATACTAAGTTTATCGTTTGGATGGGCAGAAAAAAGGTGGATGAGAGATACAGGAAGGATGAAAACCCTTAGCAAAAAATCTCTGAAGCAGGCAAATGAAAGTCACATTCAGTGAAAAATGATGTCACTTTGTCTGATACAGAGGTGTGAGTGGGGTAGAAGAGCAGGCTGTGGACAGACTCAGAGATCACAATGAAAAATGAGCTTTAGCCAGAAGCTGAAGAAAGGCATCTCTTGCCTGTGAAAACCCTCTGAGGCAGAAGTCACTTTGTTTAGTTTATCATAAACGAGATAAGGAAAGAAGGGAAGGAGAGAGAAAGGGCAGAAGGGAGGGAGGGAGGAAAGAAGAAAGGGAGGAAGGAAGGGAGGAAGGAAGGAAGGAAGGAAGGAAGGAAGGAAGGAAGGAAGGAAGGAAGGGGAGAAGGAAAGAAAGAAAATATATCTGTAAGAGTTATGCCCATAATCTACATGCACAGCATTGAAATTCTACTCAATATTGTGAGGATAGATTTATATATTTTGAGTAAATTTATATTTTACTCAATATTATATACTTATATATATTATATTATATACAAAATATTATATACTTATATATATTATACTTATATATATTTTTATTGTACATATATTTTACATATATTTATTGTACATATATATACTTATATATATAATATACTTATATATATTATATTATATACAAAATACTATATACAAAAATATATACTCAATATTTTGAGTAAAATTTATATAAATTTTCTGAAGTACGGTACATCCCCAATGCTTTGTAAACATTGTCTGGAAGAAAAGTCTTTTTTTTTTTCCACTATATATAGATATATTTTTTGTCTGTTTATCTGAAGGTGTTTTAAAACGGAGATGGATATATTAAGATCATTGGATGGCAGAAACTAAAAATAAAAGCCTGACTCTGAAGGTCTGTTTTAAGAGTTCACAATTTCTAATCTGTAGGCGTAAACATAATAGTGGCACACAGTGGGAATAGAAGAAAGAAAGAAAAAAAATGTGATGCAAGGGAAGATCATGGATTTAAAAGTTAAGTAGACCCACATGAAGTATGTTTATCTTTCTGTGTGGCTTTTGAACTCTATTTAAGCTCCTTGACTTTCAAATTTCTTATCTATATAACAAGGACAATTATTATCTATATAACAAGGACAGGCTGCTATTGATGTGTCCACTTTCATGCTTGGCACAGAGGCAGCACTCAAGAAATGTTAGTTCTCATCCCATGAATGTCATTATTTTATTCATGGTAGTATTTCTGTTAGTGATAGAAATGACAATGTCAAAAAATTTTAAAGTTTAATATAAAGTGATGTTATGGTTCTTTTAAAACATATTTTCATTATCATCATGAATTCCTATACATCTTTTGTTTCTGGGCTGAGATTATTGCAGTTGGTATTAAAAATGCAGTTAATATACATATGATTCAGAATTCGGTTGAAGTGTATCCACTCCTATTTGGTGTTAGGAGAAAGGGATTTGTTGTTTAAAATTAAATGCTTATGGAAGTTGAGGAGGGGCTGAAGAAATCTCCAGCCTGCTCTTTCAGGAACTATTACCAAAAATATGCTCCAGAATGGGCTGTCAAGAAAGCCTACTTTTGGCATCAGGTAATCACTGCTACAGCTTCACACTGTCTCTGCTGTAAACCTCATGTGCAAAATGGATATGGCAAGTCTTGCCCCTTTCCCACATATTTTACTTCTAAATTCAAGTTTTGCTTAAGTCTAACTGATTTGTAGTACCTAGATCGTATTTAAAATTTTAAGTTCAAGGAAGATTAGAAAATTATTTATTTATTTTTTTAGCTTTGAGCCCCTTCTGTATAAGAATTTTCATAAAATGCAGTTAAAAGGGATCATTTTCACATTAACATTCTGTATCTACTACAGTCCAATGTTTGCTACTCAATAACCTACTTCCATCCTTAAATTTCCAAACAGTAATAGTTGGTGACAACGGGTATCTTCCTAATACATATAAAATCGCATTATACAAATGAAGTAGTATTCAGATTTCACTGAAAAGGCACAGTCTGCATGATGTTTCTTTCTCCTCTAGTTCAGTTCAAATCCCATCATGATAGCCATGACAACAATCGGGAATAAAAGTAAAACTAATATAACCTATCTAAGATAGGTGGACAAAGGGAGAGAGAAACAGAAGACATTGGCTGAGTTTCTATATTTGCGAAAGGTAATTGAATTTTCAACTTGCTTTTTCCACTACCATTCTGTATTTTCTTTGTTCACAATTACTCCCTCTATTCTTCAGTATTCTTTAACTGTTGGTGTGGCCTAAAGGATCCAACCTTTAATGTGCTTGCACATATGTGGTTATTCCATTTGTCCATTAACTACTAACACAGGACATGACCATATATGAACTCCTTCTCCTTGTCCCTCTTGTGTTAAAACAATCCCATTTACCCATAGTAATCAGAATCAGTCATCCTAGGTAACATAGTCTTCACTATTCCCTCCTTTTTCGATTATTGGTCTAGCAGTATGTGGGATCCAAAATGGCCTGGTGGTGATCACAGTGCCATCACTACTGTTTTATCTGGTGGGAGTGTTTATGTAAGAACTCTAAACCAATAGAAGAACTCTGTGATGCGAGGAAAAGGAGAAACTATATCGTGAGTTATCATTAGGTAAAGTATAAGAAATGCTGTTTCTCGTTTCATAAATTCTGACTATGTGAGAACTAGCCCAGCCTCATATATTGGTCACTGATTTATGGAATATTCTGTCTGCTCTAGGCTGCCAGCTTTCAAAGTGTTCTTTCTAACTAGCACAAAAACAGTCTTTTATTTATTTTCTTTTCAATTGCAGTTGACATACAATATTTTATTAATTTCAGGGGTACAACATAGTAATTAGACATTTGTATATCTTTTGGAGTGATCACCCCAATGAGTCTAGTACCCGTCTGGCATTATACATGGTTATTATAGTATGTTGAATATACTCCCTATGCTGTACTTTCTGTCCCCATGACTATTTTTACAAGTGACAATTTGTATTTTTTAATTCCTTTCACCTTTTTTTTTTTTTGGTGCCTATTTCCCCAACCTCCCTCCCTTCTGGCAACCATCAGTTTGTTCACTGTGTCTATGAGTTTGTTTCTGAAAAAGAGTCTTGAAGAGCCCATTCAACCAGCACTAGCTGGGTAATAGAGTAAGACTGATAAGCTCTATGGGTATAAACAAATCTCCCTTCTTTGGCTGGAAAACAAGTTCATTCATTCAGAAGCAGAATGTCCTGATGTTTAGTAAAGAAGACATCTAGTAAGTTTGTGGGGCCAATGGTTAGCAGAAACATGGCAGGCAGAAAAGAATAAACGAGCGTACGTGTCTCTTTGGGAAAGAAAGCCTTCTATATGTGATATTCCCATGTTAACTAGCTAGTCCCCTAGAAATATACTGCTGCTTGGAGGCCTTGGTGTCTTTCTTTGCTGCTAACCTTGGGTATTCTGAGTGGCCTAGCCAGGATAAGCCAGGGAAAGGGAAAAGCAGTTCGTGTGCACACATTCAAGACATCCACCCCTACCGGCATGATCACATTTTGCTCTAAACTCTTTAAACAAGCGTGGATGCCTAGGAAAGAGGCCAGATAATGTCATAGAAAATGCTGTTACATTCACCTGAAAGCTTCTCCTACCAAGAGAAGCACATACATAACACACAGATAGCCTCTCTTTCCGGGTCTATTGTGAGACATTAATAAAATACCTCTTTGTAACCCATCTCTTTTTTAATAATTTCTTCCTGGTTCCCTGACCATCTGGTCAAACTATTGCCTACTACTCTTGACTAAGTGTTAATCCATATTTGCAGCCAATTCTTCCATGCAGTGTGACAACTATATGTATCATTCAAATTTTTGCTGAATGGCAGAACCTTCCCCACTCTCCTTTCTAGCCATTAAACTACTGCGGCATTACAGGCAAGGCACATTTTTACCTATTTCTAGCGTATGGTAAAGGACCATTTGTAAATCAGATTTAGAGGCACTGAGTTCAGAGACTGCTCAAGCCCCAATTTTACTTTTCCTTAATATTCTAGAATATTTCTAATTATAAATATAATCTTTATAATAAATACAATATAATAAAACTTATAGTTGTAAATATTGTAGTTATAAGTATAAAAATTAAAGTAAGGTTTTAGTCAGTTGTCCATCTATGCTAATCTTTGGTATTACATGAAAAATTAGTCAGAAATTCTGATTACTATCACTGTTATCTATTATGAAAACCATGAATGTTCTTGCTTCTGCCCATTAAATATTTCCACTTAGCCTCTAAATTCTGATATATCGTCATGCTCATTAAAATCAGAAGCCATATCAATACAACCTTCATTGTCATACTACAAAGCACAGCAAAAGTATCCTACAGCTTTCAAGACATCGTTAATGGATATATAACTGAATGATACATAATTAAGCCACTTCAACATTGTTAACTCCTTGAGATGTTAGGATCCTTTCTTTTATGTTATACCATAGAAATTTGGACATTTTGACAATTTAGCATAAACCATATTTGAGTCTATATTTCAGAATCCAACCAATGAAACAGAATGATTCTCAATGCCTCAGTTAGAAACAATACTCAGATTCTCTTGTAAGTACAGCCTTATAAATATATTTATCCATAATTAAAATTGTGCTTGTTCCTTCTTCATCTAGTATATCTATAATTAATTCTCATACATTTCCTCATTTCCATGGTAATACATGTTAGCAAAATTTTTCGGTGACTATAAAGAATAAACTTTGTCCCCAGGTCATCCTAAGTTCTCTCTCTACAGATATACATACAGTGCATGTGGTAGTAATAGTAAGGCTAGAGAACAGGTATCTCCTCAAGGTAACCCACTACTCATGACCTTATCCCAAGTCCTAAGGCAAATCAAAATTAAGCTCATCACTCAGGGGAGAAAAAGCTACTTCGATGGGCAAGGAAAGCTCATTGAGCATCCCAAAACTTCAGAATCAAATAAATGCACACACATTCCCTCATTGTAATTTTTGATGTTATAATTTCCCAATAAATGTATTAATTTTCTCATTAGACAGCTATCACTTCCAATACCTTAGTACAGCTATTAAGAGCATGAGACTCTCTGCTCAATTGTGGTAATTATTACCACTGTTCACCAAATATTCCCAGTTTTCCCTTCTCGAGACATGTCCTAGCATTGTACTTACTGATGCTCTTGGGGTTGGGTAGAACCATATTATTATTTCCAGTGAGTTGTGAGTTGAATTCCATGTGTAACTTCCAGGACAAAGCATTTAATTGTTGGTACAAGACATTTCAGACTTTTCTTTTGCAACTAGCGTAGTCCCTAAGTTTGAGAAGGTAGCTGCACCACTAGTCTGAGTCCCTTAGAGACCATGAAGGGAGCCTCTCTCTCACCAGCAGTGGATGTGGAGGTTAAGCTGTCTTTATTTTGAGCTTCCTATATTTTGTAGGTTGTTTGTTAATGCAGCGTAGCATAGCCTATTCTAATTAATACACCGATTATCATGGGTGTTAGGCCTGTGCCTTCACTGCTTAAAAGATTATAATTCTGTTAGGGCATTTATAGAAATTCTCTGGAACTGGGATGGTGTTTTCCGTAGGACTTTGAAACTTAGGCCTGTCCTTTTGCTTTTCCACGCTCTTTAGCACAGCCGAAGCAGAATCCACGCATTTTTCATTTTTGTCCTAAGTATTACCGAAGACTCAAAGGGTCTTCTTGTCTAAACCTATCCAAGCCAAATAAGATAGGAACAAGAGATTGATTAAAAAACTAAGGTTTATTTAAGGAATTCCAAGTCTGGAAACACAGGTGAGCTAGTGCTTTCAAAAACATGGCTCCTGATGGCCTCTAGCAGTTAGGTTATATAAGGGAAAAATCATTAATCATGGTTGCTATGGGAGCTGGGGTCTATGGGTTCTACTGATTGGTTGGGGTAAGACAGGGAGCAATGGGTCATGGCTACAGGTCCTGCTGTCAGTCATGGCATTGTTCAGTCTGGTTTCCATGGGATGTGGTCCATGGGGCAGTGCCGCTTTCATGAGTCCGGAGCTGAAACATAACTGAGGCTGAAATGATATCTTTGTTTGACTAAAACCTTATTCTAGTTTGAGTTTTGGTTATTATATCTTGGTCATGATTTATAGAACTGAAGTTTTATTCTTAAGTGGGTTTGACGCTGACCAGAACCTAATGTCCTAAAGGCTTAATGATTAAAAGGAGTGAACATACAGTATATGTACAGGTAGGAGGATCTGGGGAAAGAATGAAAGTGAGTCATAGTTCTGTGAGGCTAAATAAAGTGAGCTTGGATTAAAGCAGAGTGCATGCTAAGGAAATGAAGTTCATGTGTAGTTATATAAAGGTATATTGTAGCAGCTAATCAGCTCACCAAATACTTTCCTTCAGTTAGCACTTTTGTTCCAGGAGACTACAGATAATCACTTAATGTGTTGCTTTGACATAGCATGTGATAAAATAACAGTGTTCTGTACCGATGTCAGCAGGATCCCATTGTCTTCAAATACAACCAGGTCAGATCCGCAATAACAGCTATCCATTTCTTTGAGGCTTATTACCGGGAACAAATTGTATCAATTATGGTTTGGTGGCAAAGATAGAGCCCACTCAAGCTAGTATACATAAAAATATAATGAATTTAATGTCTTACTGAATTATTAGGAGGTAATAGGAATAGACTCTTGAGATCCCAAGAGTAATGTCCAAGTCAACAATAGAACTGGGATTCCATGCCATGATCAGGAAATCTGCTGCTGAATTGTGAATTCACTTTTGCAGCTGCATGCTTCACAACCATATCACCCATGCTACACTATACCGCAGGTACACACACACACACACACACACACACACACACACACACACGGAGACAAATGGATGCCTTGTGCCCTGCTTCTCTCTCCACTTAACTTAATTTTGAATTCCAGTCTTATTTAAGTGTGTCTGATTTGAGGAATCTTAATCTTGTATTCTTGTGTTGTTTTTATAATTCAGCATCTGCATTATACAAGAACATATTAGAGGTTGGGATAGATACTGAACTGCCTGAGCCAAGGCATCAGCTACAGTATACTTACATGGCAGTGATTTATGGAGTAAAAGCCTAATTGTGAAAAAGCTTTAGAATCAGCACTTCAATTCTGAAGTGTTCCTCGAGCATTTACTCTTCATAATTGTTACCAAATTTTTAGTTCAATTCACAACTTTAAGTACGTAATTTGTGCCAAATTCTGGGGATAAAAAGATGAATTATACTAGTTCCTCACCATTAAGGGGCTAACAGTATATTATGTAGGTTAGACTAATCAATAGCTATAGTAATTTAGGTATTAACACTGTACCAACAGGTGAACAACATGCTACAGGATTAAATTAGCTTTGGGTGGGCATAGGGTAGATATTTGAGTACTTCTACATGGGTACATTTAAGTCATGCCTTAAAGATTTTTTTCTTGTCTTAGATGAGAAGAGAAATATACTATTTGAGGAGATAAGAACATGACTGAAGCATGAAAAGATTAATGTCCATATGGAAGCATATGATCCCTGACCTATAGTTATGTATAATAAATATTTGTTGAAATAAATAAGGAAAAAACTAAAATGCAGAGATCATAATAAAAGTTAAAAGAAGTAGGCCAGGAGAATTAGGATTTTCAGATTGCTAAACACCTTTTAAGCAAGTTTTGACTAACAAGTTGTGAGTGGAAATCAAGAGGTATCACTTCTAGGCCAGAGCATTTACTTGCTGGTACAATAGTGCAGTGTTTCTTTTCTTTTCTTCTTTCTTTCTTTCTTTTCTTCTTTCTTTCTTTCTTTCTTTCTTTCTTTCTTTCTTTCTTTCTTTCTTTCTTCTTTCTTTCTTTCTTTCTTTCTAATTAAAATTTATTGGGGTGACAATAGATAGTAAAATTACATAGATCTCAAATGTACAATTCAGTAATACATCATCTATATCTCACATTGTGTGTTCACCACACAGAGTCAGTTCTCCTTCCATCACCATGTATTTGACCCCCTTTTACCCTTTTCTACTGTCCCTTCTCCCCACTTACCCTCTGGTAACCCCTGAACTATTGTCTGTGTCTATGAGTTTTTGTTTCTTATTTGTTTGCCTTGTTCCTTTGTAGCTTTCAGTTTGATATTCCACATATCAGTGAAGTCATATGGTTCATGACTTTTCCTGCCTGGCTTATTTTGTTAGCATGTTAACAAACAACAACAAAAAAAAACAATCCAATTAAAAAATGGGCAGACTACCTGAGTAGACATTTCTCCAAAAGGGCATACAGATGGCCAATAGACATATGAAATGATGCTTAACATCACTAATCATCAGAGAAATGCAAATAAAAACCACAATGAGATATCACCTCACCCCTGTTAGAATGGCCATCATCAACAAGGCAAATAATAATAGTGTTTCTTTTGTTTGTTTGTTTCCTCTCTCTTGCTAAGCCACCAATGTCTAGAAGGAGATTGCTTCAATCACAGGAAATGTGAAAAAACAGAACTCTTGTACAAAGAAATCCCATAGTCATGTCTTCATAATGGAACTCTGGAAGTGCTGAGGAGGACAAAATGTAAGGCAGACAGCTGGAGTCAGACGGATGAGAAGGAATTCCATGTGAGATTCTTTGTCCGCTGGAACAGAAGCAGTAGTGGAGAGGTGGAATCTCATTTCATCTCACAGACAGTAAAGGAAGGGAAATAAATTACAGGACTTAGTTGAAGCACACATAGAGGGTGCCACAAAGAAATATATACACATTTTAAGAAAGGAAAAAACTGTATTAAAATTGTAGTAATCAATATATACCTATAATAAAAGATGAATGAATACAAATCACTTTGACTCTCGCAATTACAAGAGGCAGTCAAAGTGGTTACCATCAGCATAATTTTAATACATTTTTTTCCTTTCTTAGAATATGTATATATTTTTGACACCCTTTGTATATAGATAAAAAGGGAGGGGGGAAGTCAGCAATAAGTTCAGGATTTCCATCTTGACGTTCTGAGTGAGTGGTGATCCCTTAGTTAGGACATAGACATTTAGTGCTCACCAGTTATCTATGTGTGTTCCCATATTACTCATGCCTCTTGCTGTAAGGTGAGGTAATATAACTACTACTCGTCAATGAGCTATGAGCAGAAATGATACATGTCCCTTATGGTGGGTAACTCTCTGGATCTTTCTTTCATGACCATGATGATAGTGGAAATCTAGAGCTGAGATGGCTGAACCATGTAGGGGCAAGGGATCCCCAAGTCACTTGATGGGTAGAAGCAACCCTAAAATGTTATTTAATTCTCATTACATGTTGAGTTAAGTGAGATGTGAATGTTTTCATATGTAAATTGTCAGTGATTATGAGATTGTTTTTATCACAGCTTAGTCAGTTTGCCCTGACTAAACCAGGGTAAGTAGAGGGAGAAAAGAACATTTGTAGAGGTAAATAAATGATGATAAAATTTGTTGAATATATCATATGCCAGCCCCTATTTTAAGGACATTCATTATATGTAACAACCCTTTTGCTCCTAGAACAACCCTATATAGAATGGTTGTTTTATCCTAATTTTAGATATGAGGAAATTGAAGCATACAGAAGTTGGGTAGTTTCATTTCATATAGCTAGTATGCTGTGAGATTGAAATTCTGGGCCATATTTCACACATGCTGAATTTGAGACAAGAATATCCAGTGTGCATATATTCATGCTTAAGCGATTAAGAGATTTAATTTTGTAAGTCATTGCTATAGAGCTGATACTTGATTACATAAACAAGATGAAGGTATTTGGAAGTATATCAATGTAAAAAACGAAAGACTGAGGTAGTGGGAATGTAAGGGAAGTTTTTCTTTTTTTTTTTTTTGAGACGTGGAATGACAAGAACACTCACAATCATAGTGGTATCAAGACTGGCACATCTCTAAGGTTCCAGACCTTGGTAGTTCTACCGGCTTCCCACTCACACTTCTAAAGCCTGTGGAGGATGGTTGGTGGAATTGGAGATCACAGCATAGAGGTGAGTCTCCTAAAGGCCTGCCCACAGTCTGTACCGCTGTTCACCATGAGGGCTAGCGAGATCCTTGTCGGACTCTGCCATCAATCCGGGTGGAGAGGAAAAAAAAAAAGGAAACATCTACCCCAATACTTCCTCGTACAAAGACATGTTCCCTAGGGCAAGAATTGAAATTTATGTTACCCTAAAATATCAAGCAAATAATAAAATATAAAGAGCTTTAGTAAATGATGTTTAGATGTGGAAGAATTTCTTACAGTTTAACTACTAATGTTTCCTTTTTCACTTTTTAAAATTATTTTATTTCTGAGTACTGAACTCTAAGTATTCCTTATTCTAAACAATCTTTCTCCCGCTATGTTCATCATTCTATTGGAAGCACAGCCACCTCTGACCTCTTGGGGGCTTATATATTTGAAATACATGCTTTCAGCTACTATATGCATATAAACATTCCCAAATATCTACTTAGATCTTTACGTCTAGCTTGCATTTCAGGTTCTTTCTAAATGTTCTTATACCCTTGTGTGTACCTTACATCTCTAATTAGTTCAACCAATATATATAGAAAATTTAGATCATTTGATGGTTAACATTTTCTAAGGTTCTTGATATGAGATTTCTGCAGGGCAAAATATGTTACAAAGGAGAAAATATATTGCTGGGGGGAAAAATAGAAAGCTTTTACAGTCCCAGAGTTCTTGGTTGTAATCCTGTCTTTGTTACATATATATATATATATATATATATATATATATATATATATATATATATGATAATTATGATCTTCTAAGCTTTAAATTCTGAGCTTCAGTTTTCTCATTTGTAAATTGGAGATAACTGAGCCCACTCCCCTATTGTGAGTACCAAATCAAATAATCTAGAGGAAATCACTGTATACCTAGTATATAGCAGGCTCTCTACAAAAGTGAGCTAGTTTCCTTACCACTAGTTTATGTTTTCAGTTAGATTTTCATTACCTGGCAGCCATTTGGGCCCATCTATTAGGATTTTCAAATCATCCTCTTTGAAATCTTGTCTGATTCCAAGTTTTTGGTTGTTTGGATTTTAAGGCCACTTAGAATATGAATTAAGACTAATACTTTTTTACCCAATGGTAACATGCATACACTCCCTTAATTTGATGTAATTATGAATATATGATTTAAAAATTTTTTGGCCTCTGTACTTTTTACATTGGGAATATTTTTTCATTGACAATACTAAGAATATTTACATCTGCTTGCTTGATTTTTTTCCACTCACTTCCTTTAAAAATGCAGTTTAAAATCATTTCATGATTATTTCATGAAATTCTCTGTTAAAAGCTAAATTCCATACTCTGACACAAATTAATTATCCATTCACTGTACGATGAAAAACTCATAACCCTAGTTTGCAGTGAGCTATGTTCAAATCCTACAGTTGTCTCCCCATTATGTAAGCGATGTGTGTATGTGAAGATAAAAACTTGGAAAGAAATTTTGGGAAAGACTTTTAGGAATGTGATATGAATTACAATAGATATTCCTTAATGCTTTTTATGTGCAGTGAATTTTATCAAGTAATGCGATTTATGAAGATATCTTGCTGTTACTTTCCTTAAGCTCTTTCAGTCAACTTCTAGTTTCCAATTCATACTTTTTCTGATATGCAAACATCTATTGAAGAACATCAGCAATTTTGTACAAGGAGATTGAATAGAGAAAAAAAAGTCTGTTTGCCTCAGAGGGGTATATCTTGACATTCAACAATTCCTTTTCTATATTTTATTGTAAACCAATAATGGGCCAAAAAGGTGTTCATTTCATAGGAGGTTATGATTAATTTGGTAAGTGGATCAAAGGTTCTCCTTTCAACCTCCGTCTGCACAAGATAAAAGAGGTATATTATAGTTTTTGCTTTTCCTTTTCCTTATAGGTTTCTCACTTTCATTTCAAAATGCTAATAAATAAAGTTTATGCCCCAACTTATTAGTATAATGGCAGTCGGTATTGCCAGTATAGCTCATACTGCAGGGAATTATATTTCAAAGCAAGTATAAGCTGGTTAACAAACATTTGTTGAAAAATAATTTTTTTAGAAAAAAAATTATAACCCATTTTCAATTTTGTTTAACTTAATAAATTGTTTCTTATTTTATACTGAGTTTTACAGTGAATATAATTTGAAAGAGCACTTAATATTTCGTATCTGTATTATGGTGTATACCTTACTGAAAATTACATACAATAATGCCAAGTAGATGCAGAGAATAGTCATCTGACAATCATATTATCTGGAAACAGGATATCAGCCAGGAACATGCAGTCATTCATTTACTCACTAACTCAGAGTTTACTATTTGATGGGCCCTGGATACAAGGATGAAGAACACAGAACTCACCCCACCTTCGCATATACTACAGCCAATCCTGTGATAACAGTTCAAGCATTTCTGCCCATTCCACATACACTACCATTACTCATAAGAGCTTTTAGCCCCAAAGTCACATCTTTCAAGTGATCAAGCACTCTGGCTCACAGCTTATTAAACTAAGTAAATCAAACCTGAGTGAGCCTGCTAAATGGCAAAGACATGAACAAGAAATGAAAGCATTTTGACTGTGAGAGTGGATAGAGAAGTTTTCCCCACTTTATATTCCACTTATTCAACTACAAAATAGCTGTCTTTTTCAGTTCTCATTTATTCGTTTAACATTTATTGACTATCTATTATGTAGCTTATACTATACATGGCTCTGGACTTATAAAAAATAGAAGTAAAATACGGCTCCTCACTAAAAGGGACCCATAGTATTGTAAATATACGGACAGTGCCAAAAATATGTATACACATTTTAAGAAAGGAAAAAAAAAACTGTATTAAAATTGTAATACTAAATATATACTGATAACAAAAGATGAGTACAAGTCATGTGTATACATTTTTTGGCACCCCCGGTATACGTGTATCCATACGTGTGTCTTTGGCAGAGAGGTGGAGATAGCTGGTATAAGTTTCAAGACTCAGAGTCAATCAGAGGGAATGCAGTGTCAAGGGAGGACTTTTAGCTAAAAGTGACTTAAGAGTAAGGGTTCAACCTAAAATTTCTGGCAGATAAGGTAATGAAACTACTACAATGATGGCATGATGACAGTGGTATCCTTGAAAGGGCAGAATGAGGATAGAATCTGAGTAAATAGGAAGGCAACAATCCCACTGTGATAGCTGAGAGAACAGAAAAATGGATGAGGATCTGGCAACATGAGACTAAGTGAGGCGTGTGCATGTTTGCATTACTGCTCAGCAAATACTCACTACATTGCTTCTCCCACTGTCGGTGGAATACATTTCCATATCTCCAAAATAATTTCCATTGATTTTTGTTTTGCCCATATGACAAATGCTTTGGCCATTGGAGGTGGAATGTGAGTTCCAAATGTAGGTCTTAAGAGGCCTCCAGTGTTTTTCCTCAACTGTCTGGGAACCTTATAATATGGCCATGAAGACCATACCCCACAGAGCTTCGGCCCCTCTTGCCTGAGCTCCAAATAAAATAGGCAGTGCAGAGTGCCCCACACAACCTGAACACCTGTGACAAGAAACAGTTTTGAGAATAAATGAGGATTATCATTGAGAACGAAGTTATTGTTGTATACCACTGAGTTTGCAGTGCTTTGTTTTGTTTGTTTGTTTTTTCCTGTAACAGTAGCTGAGCAATAAATTAATTGGTAGGTAGAATGGGCATGATGCATTTTCTAAGACTTAACATGGTTCACATTAGCTTTGAGACTAGCTAATAACAAGGAAACTCTTATTGGAGGCTGGATAAATAGTGAACCATGGTATGCAAAAACAAAATATTTGATAAAACTTCTGTCTATGGTAACTTGGTAGATAGAACACATATCTAATTAATCTGTAGTACTAGGCAAGAAAGTTTTGAGTAGCATGAGATAGATACTACTAGTTGCATTTGGTAAAATATTCCGGGGGTGTGTGGGGGGGGAATTGAGCCCGGAAACGAGCTGGGCAGTTTGAAATCAGAACTTGGAGGGAATATAGAGTAAGCAGAAATTGCAGGGTTAAAATAAAACGTATACCATTAGCTTCAGGAAAAAGACAAAAATCCATACACTAGGTAAGAACGTAATACCCTTTGTTAATATCTCTAAGTCAATCGAAGTGACCTCAAGTACATTATTTAAGCTGGAAAAAAAAAAGTGGCAAGCACAAGGGTGTGGTCCTGTAGAGCCTGATAAGTAGGAAGAACTAACTGTAACTATGTCTGAAGGGAAAGAGCAGCACGCCTAAACAGACAAACTAACAACAGAACCCTCAAAACTTGTGGTTCTGCCATTTGCTAGGTGCAGTTCACTGGCATCAAATGCATCAGACACCCACAGCTTTACAGACAGCTATATTACAAAATCAGCAGGAGGATTATAGAGAAAGGACCTCGCAGAGGGGTGTAATAGCAAGAGGGGTAGAGATCAACGGAGAAGGACTGGCAGCCCCTACCAGAGAGCAGATCGATAGTTGATTCAAGGAACACGGTCTGTCCTCAGCGGAGGGGGATCTGGGTAAAATTTGCCCAGCAAGAATGTGGAATTCCTGTGGACTGTCAACTTCTGTCTCATATCCTTTTCCTGTGGAATGAAAATATATATTGTGGATATCCTACTTCTTTTCACCCTTATAAGTTGGGTGTGTGGAGAATAAATGACTTGCATCTTTGATTCTTCAGTCTTCAGACAAGATGATGAGATGCTTGTCTTAAAATCTGATGGTGCTGATCACTGCGTTGTACACTTGAAGCTGAAATTGAATAATAATGTCAACTATAGTTATATACATAGTTTTATATATATATATATATCCACAAGAAGTGGAGTACAGCATAAGGAATAGAGACAGTGGAAATGTAACTGCTGTATGCGATGTCAGAGGGGTAGTAGGTTGGGGGAGGGGGGTTATCACTTTGTGAGGGGTGTAAATGTCAACTATTACATTGTTTTGTACACCTGAAACTAATAAAAAAAATCTGATGCTGCTGTAACAGAGAAGTCTATCAGTGGTCTCAAAATAGGAGTATGTGTGTTTTTTAATGCAAGAGGACAGGTAGAATATTTGTGAAGAAGAAGGTAGACTCTGATTGTTAGGTGATCGTTCGACAAATATTCACTCCCTTGTACATTTCACTATGGGCACTGTGTACTAACAATCTTATTGATTTTGGATTTGGTCAATTGAAATGGCGATGAAAATAACAGTGAGAAATCCAAGCATAGGCTTTAAGACACACCACATGTCTCTGCAGGCTCCTCTTCAGGCTTTTGACCCCTGTGATGAGAAAACAATAGCACAGGTAACCTCTGCACCTCCAGCCTAGACTCCTGAATAAGACATGAGGGACGGAGTAGCCCCAGCTGACCTGTACTAAAGCAGACTAAAGTAAAGCCATTCCGATTAATCCTCAGAGCAACTACAGCTGGCCTGTTGACCTCCGAGCATGGGAATAAATGCTTATTGCTGCAGAATACAGTCAGGAAACTTAGTTTTGTGAGAAAGAAGAGACAAGAATATCTGCTGAGAGTAGTAGGAAAAGTGATGTGATAAGGACCATGATTAGACTATTCAATTATTTTAAAAGTGGTTCTGAGAAATGGCAGAGAAATAAGAAGCCATGTGAAAAAAGAATCGAGGGCAGTATTGGAAACAAGTTTTATTTCTCTTTGCTCATAGTGAAAGACATCTGCCATGTGCTTGTTGGTTCACAAATTGAATTCTTCCCTTTACTCCGTGTTCTCTTGCTCTTTTAGAGACCTCATGTTATTTGTACTCATTTAATCTAATAGATATTCAAACTCATAATTATAAGCCTACTTAAAATCAAAAGAAAAAAATCTGTATAAACAAAAACACCCAAAACAGTATTATTACCCTTTTTAGGCGATCATAGATTTGGAAATCTTAGAACATCGAAAGATTTTCAAGAGAATAGTCCATTGAGATTTTGAACAAAGAGACCTACAGTTTTTGCAAAAGGGCCTAATTTTAAAAAATACCATTGTCATAGTAGAAGGTATGTCACTCACCAGCAATGAGAGTCATTAGTGTTTATCAGCCACTTCATAAATTTTCTTTTTTTCTCAATTTCCCACCTAATTCCTACAATAAACCTGCAGTTACTATAGTAACACTCTCAGTGTTACTGTTCTTACCTTAAATTACAGCCTGTCAAGGAGATGGACAATATGAGGTTTGGAAGTAAAATTCATCAATGTCTCTCTCATATTTCAGCACTTCCGCCTTCCTCAGTAACAGCTGGTGTTTTGCATGCCACTTCAATGTCCTTAATAAAAGTTAAGATTCCTAAATACTTTAATCACCAAAGTACACATTTCTCGATTCCATTAATCTGGAAGTCTCTGTAGCATTAAACATTATTGACTTTTATTTCCTTTTTCAAACATTCTTCATTGGCTTCCATGACCTTATATTGTTCAAGTTTTCTGTTTATCAATTCTTTGTAATTTCTTCTATTTACCTGTACTGTTTATGTCCTTATTCCTAATTTAAGCAGATCCAATGGGTTTTTATTTTCCTTCTAATACCCTTCTCTATGTGCATTCTTTACCATGGAAATCCACACATTTGTATGATTTTGATGCCCCAACTACAATTATATTTCTGTTTTTTCCTTCCTTTCTGCGCAAGTCTCCTTATATTCTCAACCATACCTATTGTTTATTTATGATGTCATGAAATCATATTCTGTGCATTGTTTTCTGCTTGTGTTGAAATCTTATATCCTTTAAAACACTACATAAATTTAATAAGGGTAAATATGTATTTTTATTTTTTGATCCCCTCTGAACCTACTGTAGTGTTTGGATATGAATGATCAGTAAACACATTTGCATTCACTAGTGCATAATAAACATTTTTAAAAGCCCAACGAGGGCCATTTAGGGCCTGGAACACATCTTAAGATCCCTTGAGATAGTTATTATCTTCACTCAAGACAAGCAAACTAGTGCTTACAAGGGTGTCTCTGGTGAAGCAAGAAAATATTAAATATTAAATGTACTCAGTCAAGTAAGTACAATATATGGAAAATAAATCAATCTGAAATGTTCAAACAAACTGAATTTTGATGTTAAAGAAAATAACCTCATGATATGAACATACTTTTCAAGGATTCATACAACATTGCTGTACTAAAAGTACAATGTATCAAGTAAATTCCAGCCTATTCTGGATTCAGAGTTTTCTGTATTTCGTTGTATTAGATCTTTCTCGACTATTGAACAATTTCACAGCTTTTCCTCAAGATAAATTGTGGAGGTCTAGTCCCAACAATATATGTCAGCTACTCTGAAGGAAAGTAAAGTATCAAGGATGCATTGTTTTCTAACCAAAAGCCTGTTTCATAGCAGTTATTTATCTTGGACTCATTCCCCAGATTAAATGCATAGACTGAGGCAACACATCTTTTGGAGCTCTAATTTCACTTTTAAGGTGTATTACTTTTTAAAGAAGTGAAAAATACCAGATGGTTTGAAATTTTAATAAAAATAGTTAATGAATTTGAAATAAACAAACAAAAAACCCTACATGTTAGGGGAACTAACTATACCCAAAAAAGTATGAAGCAACTTCACAGCAATCTCCAAGTGATAGAATCATTTTCAGCTATGTGTTATTACTACAAAGTAAAAACAAGGTAAAATATAGTATTGTACAGAGTATTAGATTTAGCCTGATTGGAATATATTCCCCACCTAGGTTACAGGGAGTAATTGTCATTTATTTACAATGTTAATTTTTTTTAAATTACTGAGAGGACTACAAGTATTATTGTAAATTTTAAAATGCATGTGTTTTAATGTTTTCTAATAAATGTGCTTATAAATACTATACTCCTGTTTTCTCAGTTTGCCTAAATTACTGAATAGTCTTTTATTTTTTTTAAATTAAAGTTTATTGGGGTAACGGTTGTTAGCAAAGTTCATAGGTTTCAGGTGTACAGTTCTGTATTACATCATATATATGGGTAAGGGGGGAGAGGGATTGTAGATAAGGGTAAATTACTGAAGATTCTTAACCTCTAATGTGAAATATTTGATAAATTTGTGTTATAATATTTAACTAAAGGAAAGGAGCATAAAGTGATTATAATCAGTTGTTCTCGGGTCTTTTACTCCTGTGATGTAAATGTGCAGCCTCGTTTGTGTTATTTTTTCCAAGACATCACACAATTGCCCAATTGCCTATTTTCTAATTTTCATACCTAATAAATTCCAGTTAACTTTTCCTTTCATAATTTCAGGACAGGATCTGAAATTATGAAACCCTGATTTTAATATCAAAAATATATATAGTAAAAAGACATTTACCCCAATTTTTATTTTTCTACTTTATTCCTCTGCGGTGATAGATTTTAAAATGATGATATGAGTTACATAAGATGAAAATTGACACTTTTTATTTTTGTTTCATTAGACTTCTTAAAAAATCAAATGGGGTCTCATTTCCTATTGAGAAATTCTTGGTTTTCTAGGCCATTCTTAGGGTCTGATATAAAAATATATCATTATTTAGGAAGGAGGCCCCAAAATAATTATTTGAATCTGCCAGTTGTAATTTAGAGTTTTCCTTTAAATCATCTTTAAAAGATTACGATTTTTGTTTAATAAAACAATTAGGTGGGACACAAATGTCTCCAAATGTGTCTTTCAGTGATCATATATAACAGTGTTCATTCTAAAGCATCTTCCCTATTTCACAGTATAGTAACATTGTCTGCAGGATAACGACCCTTTGTTCAATAACTGGAAGTTAACTTTCTAGGTCACTGTAGGAGTAGGTATCATTCTTGTCCTTCTAAGTGACTTTAATCTTTATAGTGGTATCTTATTGATATTCCTACCAATATATTATGTCCATATACTGTATATTAGGAGATTGAATTTAAATATTTGTTTAACTTTAGCTATCTCATAACTGATTTTAAACTTCAAAATCACATTTAAATGAAGAATATTTACTTAGTATGATTCCGTATTTTATTTACCTTGTTATATTAAACTTCCATTTTCTGTGTAGATTATGAGGCCCAGAGCACCATTTCCCATTTTTCAAAGTTTGATAGCAACTCACTTCTAAAAAGTAGAAGTTTCATAAAAATTCTTTAGACTGAATTATTTCTCAGTGCTCAAATCCGTGGGCAGAAATGACAGACAATTCCTTAAACCCAGTCTAAGTAAGCAGTCTCTCTATGATATATTGACATGGCAACAGTTACCTTGGACACTCAGCTTCTTTGTTTTCACCATCCATTCTTATTTTTGCCCTTTGATATGTAGCATCAGCTCATGCTGTGTTGCAGGGATTTTATACTGTACTACTGACCCTCTCCCATTATCCATGGCCACATGTAAGTGTTGCTGACAACCCAGTCGTTTTCTTCTTGTAACATGATTATTAATGTTTATAACCTTTGAATATATCAACAGTAACCCAAAACATAAATCCAATAATAGTAATAGTTTACAGATACTATGATTTAGTATCATGAACAGTTTCTATGAATGGCAAACATAATAGCAGAATGCTTGTGAATTAGACATGTCTTTGGTGGGAAATGGACATTTATTTCTATTAGGATTCAGTAATAGAGATGCTAACTTCAGAATATAGCTTATTTTGTTTGTTTGTTCATTTGTTTAGGTAGTGAATTCCCAGTGTTTGGCATTCAGTTGTCACTCTTATGCTTACTAGATGCAAGCTGTCAGAAAATTTATTTAGCTTGCATTGTTTCAGTTTTCTCGCCTATAAAATAGGAATAACAAAGTTACCTATTTACAGGACATAGGAGGATTAAATGGGGCAATACCTGGGAATTGCTGAGGACACTACCTGCCTCAACTTCATTAACAAATAGTGGTGATTATTGTATAATAGAAAGATGTTGGTACATAAAATAATTCTGCTGAAAATTAGTGTTTTAGTAACACCAATGAGTACAATTTTGTACTCCTTACATGAGAGAAAGTTGAATAGATTGAAATATATTGTGAGAGACATTTCAAAAAATGTATCCTTATCAATAAAGAAAATTGAAATCTTACTCTAGAATACCCAATAATAAATAAAAGTTTAGAAGTAATATTTGAAAAAATCAGTGCAATAGGTTATCATAACACCATTATTCCTAGTTTTCTTGCTTACTGACCATGTTTGTTTGAAAAAACAATGGAGCTCTAGTTGCATTATGACTAAGTTCTAAACAAACTGATCTTCTTTCAGATAACAAGTATATATTCTAAAAAACTGACACAGAGGCTCTAAAAAGTGAACAAAGGCAAGAGAATTCTAGAGGAACTTTGAAACTTGGAAGAATGGACCAACATTGGTGAGTCACTCATTTAAGGTTAGTTTCTAACAACTTTTTATTATTATATTATATAATATAACAGTGATATATTATATAACAGTGGTATTTTATTTTAACGTGGTCTCCTTGAGACTCCACCCACCCAGAGACTGCCAATGAAGCAGGTTTGTAGTCGAATTACCTACCTAATAGCAAAACCTTAGAAGACAACATCTAAGACTACATGCTGGGCTCCCTGGTTCTTAAGTGTTCTAAGCATACGTTGGTGGTTCTTTGTAGGAGAAAGTGTGTCCTATCACAGCCCTTACAGATGGAGAATAGAAACTTGTGCCTGGCCTCTCAGGTCCCTGTGCTGTGAGAATACATAGCTTTGATTCATATACTTATTTTAATATCATTGTCATATTGTATTCTTTTCCATCAAGTAACTGTAAATTTGGAAGCTGCAGATTTTGGGGTCCTGGAAGAATTTTTTAACATTGAACTCTTTATCTGCCAATGTTAGTGCATGTTGTATGTCTATTGAGACATAGCTATAAATATAAGTTAATAAAGAGAATTATGATTACAATGAATTGGTCATAGAACTACACTCAATTGATTAAAAATGTCAACTAACCATTTCATAGGAAAGCATTCGCTCTGAATTCAAATGTAGACAGAATATTTACAATTCTTTCATTTCTTTTTTTTTCCTTTTTTACTCTTCAGCTCCATTACTGGTCTTTGACTTCTTCATTTTGATCAATAAAAGATTGGAATGAATGACTATAGGTGTGCAATAGTTGCAAAATTATACTAGATGTATAAATAAACACTACATTTACTTCTCGTAAAAATGACCTTTTGTTAGTCAACCTATAGCAATCTGTATTTTAGAATGGTAGTTATCAGTTTCCTTTTAAAAAATATACTTTTACTGTTTTTCATTATGCATCAAAATATATCACATATTGAAAGAACATGCATAAATTGATCTCTGAGATGTACGTGCGAAAAACCATTCATTTTGATAATATAAAATATGGTCAATAATATGATATTTTGTCACTTTTACTTTCTGTTTCCCACTTATAGAATAAAATTAAGTAAATTAGTACTGTATCTGATTAGGTTTTTTTTTTCTTCAGGATTCCCCTGACAATATGTGCTTTGCTTATATACTATAATGTGGCTATGTGACCAGCAAGGCATAAATCCCAAATGCGACTCCATTTTGAGCCCCCTGCTTCTGAAGTGTTTTGTGCACATGTGGGTGGGTCTTGCTCTCACAGAGAGTCTGTGTCCATATAGAGGGAGAGTAGTTGGAGCTCCCACAGATATCTCCATAGGTGTTTGAACCCTGTGTTATTGAGGCAGCCTGTGGCCGTGTTTCATTTCATTACTTTAATTGAATTGACTAGTCCTGAAATAAACTGTAGATTTGTCAGCATTGTTGCATTGGTTCTTGTGAAGCCTATTTACCTACAACCCTTAGAGCAAAAATCCACATTCCTTTTGACCTGAAGTATTCGAAAACAGTGTGAGCGATCCATAGTCTCTTAAAAGAGAGGGAAAATCAGATTCTGTGTATAAAATTGACCTATTTCCCTGCTCTGATCCCTATACCACACATTTGTGTAGTAGACGGCAAAGAGTACACCTTATGTAATAAAGCATTGGACGGAGATGTGAGCTGCTGCACAAAGACTTTACAGTTTGAAACCAACCAAGTTAAATACCCGCTGAAACAATGGCAACTACAAAACACAGCCCAATTCTGAGAAAAATAATAGAATTTTTATACAGAGTCTCCACAGTATAAGGTCACAATGAACAGGACTTAATACAACTCTGTATTTTGTTCTACAAACAAAGAATAAGAAAAATGTGACCTATTTTCAAAAGAAAAAGAAAATCAATGTAGGACTACCTCCAGATGACACAGATGTTGAAATTAGCAAACAAGGACTAGCAAACCATTATTGTAAAAATGCTCATAAAGGCAAAGAAAAATGTGCTTGCAATGAATAAAATGAAAAGATAGGAAGTTTGAGCAGAAAAATAGAAACTATATTAAAAAAATTTAATGGAAAAAACAGAATTGAAAAATACAATATTTGAAGTAACGTGAACAAGTTTCTTTACCCTTGAAACATTTTTCTTCTATAAAATGAGCAACAGATAGAGCCTCTTTCTACTTTCTACTTTCTACTTTCTACAATCTTGTTGCACTTTGTAAACCTTAATGACTTAAATAAGTCATATGAACAAAATGGCACATTTTAGTTTATATTTTACTTACAGATATAACCATAAGTACATAGTAAATACTGGGAAATAATGAGAATCATATTCATATTCTATCATAAAGTATACCCATTTATAAACTTGAAAATCCAAACCTTATTAAACAATTATATTTGGTGATATATATATATATATATATATATATATATATATATATATTTGTATATCTATTTGTGTGATTTAAACACTAAATTACTTATTAGAAATGATGACTATAATGTTAAGAAGAAACAACAGAAATTTTGCTAGTGACTTGGAGGTTTGAACTGCTGCACATTGCAATCTGATCAATCTTTATTTTTTTCAAATTGATAAAAAGAACAAATTATACAACTAAGTAAATACAATCCATCTGTGGAATGTGTCCTCCTGTTACTAAAATGGATCCTGTTCTCTATAGTACATTGACTTCACTTATCTTTGTTTGTTTGTTTGTTTGTTTGTTTCAGGTGTGCAAACGCACCCCTCTAACATCCTTTATAGCTGTTACAATAACATTGACTATATTCCATATGCTGTACTACACATCCTGTGGATGGATGGATAGATAGATAGATAGATAGATAGATAGATAGATAGATAGATAGATAGATCTAATTATAGTTGCCATACAATATTATTCTGCTTCAGCTTCAGATGTACAGCGTCTGTGTAGATGCCTGACATCACTTGTGTTTAAATCCATCGTCCTATTTGGACCAGAAGCCCACGTGGAGAATTGTAGAATATCTCTACTGTAGAAATCTGTACCTCCTAATGGACCATAAGACATAGTGATACAACCAGAAAGTGTTTCAAGTATGATTTATCATGTAAACTAAATATGTAAAACAATCAGAGAATTTTTTACATCATTATTTTAAAAACCCAATTGTCCTAATGTTTTCATATTACAATATGGTCACCATATTATCATAGACATTACCTTATCTAAAAGTCACGACAAAGTTCAAGGATTCCTTGAATGTACAAGCATCATATTTTTACTTACAACAGTTCTGACTGTCCATTTGCCACATTTAAGTGTGTAGAGTTACAATTACTGGTTTAATCTGTTTCTCATGTTACAAGAGTTAACTCAGTCCTCATTTTTATCAGGCAACTATCTCAAATTTTGTCATTTAAAAAAATAGGAAAATGAGATATAAGCTGTATAATCCTAAAATTCTTAAATATTTTCAGGTAAATATTTGTGTTTCCTAAATAGGAACTTATTTTAAATGTGCATTTATGTGTATCTTTGTTAATTTAACACAACATACATAGCACGATTTTAAACAGCATGCTTTTATTTAAATTGAAGAATTCATTTTGGGCAAGTGAACTTGTGTTTAAAGTTCAGGGTTTGAAACTCCTTTAAATGTGCTCTGAAAGGTCAATCTGTGGCAAGATACAACACATCTTTTTCACGGTGGTAGCTCACATCATAATGAGCTGGGTCATCAGAAGCAATAAAACCTAGGGTCTTGCTGTTTTATTTTTCCTCACCAAAGAGCAGCATGAAAGCATAAATTGAGGAATTCAAAATGATGTAGTTGACTAATACCTGTGGTGAAAATGACTATGTTTTCATTGTGGATCTTTTTGTTTGTTTTGGTTGCTATTACTAATCCCTTTCTTTTTCCCACTCACTTGCTATTAAAGTATTACTTTTCAGCCTAACTACCAAGCAAGACTTTCTGCTTCAGATAATCCAGCTCACCACTTGTATTTGTATGTATTTTATCTTTCCAGGTACCCAGAACTCCCAAGGTTTATTCAGTACCATGCCCACAGCCCTCCAGTTTGTAGTGTGCAGTTGCAAAGAGTGAATTGTCACTCTCAGCCTCTGTGTAAAATGCGTTGTCATTGAAGTCAGTAAAATGGCTTTTAGGCTCTGGGCTTGTAAACTATAGGGCACACATGCCCAGCTCTGAGGGAACTCATAAAACTGTTTTTAAAAATTGATTTTCTTCCCATATGCTAAAAGTGGAATTCAGTTATAAGCTCAGTTGATAGTGCTCATTTTATTCAATAGAAATTATTTTTCATAAATTAAATGTCCACTGTGTTCAGCCATCATGCTGGCCCACAAAATGAGATGAGGTTATATGAAGGAATGCACTAGATGGGGAAAGAAAACAAAACAAAACAAAACAAAAAATCTTTCAAATAAAGGAGTTACTATCTTGACATTTTATCCAAAATAATCAAACAAAAAGCAATGAAAACCTGAGCTTCTAGACAGTACATATATCTGATGAATAACATTTTGCAAAGGTAGCAACTCCTCTCATGTCTCTTCTTTATTTTGTTCAGAAATTGTCTGACCTATGTTTTACACCAGTTGCTTTATAATGTTTGATAGCAAAGAGAGAGTATTAATAAAGTGACGAGTATTCATGGAGTCTAAGCTTCATCTAAGAAATGAATGTTTTACCATTCGTATGGAAAAAAAAAAGAAAGAAAAACCTCAGAAGTAACATCTCAGAAGTGATACATTCAAAATTGATAGGACTTTTTTCTATTTCTAAGAACCACACATTGTGGCAACACAATTGCTGAGTATTTGCACAAAATAATATGACTGTTTTCATATATTAATTTTTCATGTCCTCATGTGACTTGAACATGTATTAATCTTGCAATTTTGGTCAAATATATATATATATAAACAATAAAACTTCTGGAAAAAAGAATTATATATATATATATATTATATATATATATATATATATATATATATAATATATATATATATATATATATATATATATTATATATATATATATATGTCATTTCCTAACATCAAATGACAAAATATATTCAATGCACAAAATAAGAAAATATACTCTTCTATTCATTACTATTCAGTTTCATAATTATTTGTTCTGAAAAAAAGTAAGGAATACTTCTATTATTGTTTTCAGAATATATTTTAAAATTAGACAAGGTGTGAAAGTCAGCAATTTGGCGGGAAAGGAGTCTTTCTACTCCTTCTCCCCACAGACCATCCATTTAACAACTACACGAGGATCATTTCTCTTTGTTGAGAAATCCAAAAGCTGGTTGAGACACTCCTACAAAGCAGGCAAGTGAGAAACTACCTCCATTAACTAGTAGGAAGAGCTGACTCCTTCGTGCCATAAACCCCATCCCCCGAACAGTGCCGTACAATCAGCAGACAACCCCCAATTCCCAGTTTCCCCTGAAGGGCAAAAGATTTGGACCACATATCTAGTGCCCCAATTTTTCCAGTTATCACTCAAGAGTTGGATTTATAAGCCTCCTGTTTCTGGGATGCAGCAGGGCCAGCATTTCTAGACTAAACACAGTGATGGATTTGAATGTGCACGACAGAATTTCCTGTGTCTTCCTGTCCATACCCAATTAACTCTAGCAATGAAACCAAGCTTTCAGCTTCTCAAACTAACCTTCCTGCAGAGAGCAATTATTAAGTCTGGGCTAAATATATTTTCAACTATTTGAAAACACTAGAGAGAAAATAGTATCAGGCAAAACTAGGGAAGAGTTGATCCTTGAAAGAAGAGAACTGTGCTGGCTAAAATTGATGTTTCTGTGACTTTTCATCAGTCACTCTCAGTTTGTTCCATATAGAGAGTGACTACAACTCAAAAAGGAACAGGCAGATCTACTGACGCGAGTAATCAGAGGATGAAGTGCAGCATTGTAGTATCTGGAATGGGTGTGGCAGGGAAGGAGAATCTCAGAAGGAGACACCAAATAGGGATCCCCCCAAATCTCCCTTTTAACTTTGCCCAAATCCTTGGCTGACCCTGGAACAGGACATGTGTGGTCAAGATGCCAGGAACTGTTTTAAAATCATGTGTGGGAGCTTGAAAGAACTACAGAGACACAAGTTTGAAGGCTGAAGCCTGTTAAATTAGCCCTCTGTTTGCAGAGAAATCAATCCTATCCAGAAGAAGGTAGATAAACCTGAATTCTCCTCAACACCTCAACGATAATATCAAGCATGCAAGCAAAGCATGGTAAAATTGTAGAAAAACAAAGAATGCAAAACTTGAAAATAGATTAAAAAATAGAAAACATATTAAATGTGAGAGGAATGATATACATAATCATTGACTTCTCGTCAGAAGCACTTAAGGAAAGAAAATAAGGAAATTTCATCTTTAAAATGCCTAAACAAACAAACAAACAAACAAACAAAAAGCCTATCAAGCAAGAATTTGATATACTAAAAAACATCAATACCTGAAGACCAAATAACAATAATTTTAGAGAAATAAAAATTGAGAGAATTAGTTGGAAAAAGACCTGTACTTCAAGAAACGCGAAAAATGATATTTAGGCTGAGGGAAGTGTCAACATATGGAGACTATGATCTACAGGAAGAAAGGAAGAGCACTAGAAATGGCAACTTTGTGGATAACCATGCGACTTTATACTTTTTACATCTTTCAATTTTTAAAGAAATTGATGACTGTTTAAAGCAAATTCCAACGATGTATTGTGTGATTTATAACATAAGTAAATGCAATATATATGACTAAAGTAGAACTTAAGGCAGGAATAAATAGAAATATGTTTGTAAGCTTCTTACATTGTATGTGAAATGATATGTTAATAATTCTAAGTAGACTTATAAATTAAGGCTGTATACCGTAATCCTCAGAGAAACTATTAAAAATGTTACAAATGGTATGTAAAAGCCTATTATGAATTAAAATTCAATATTAATAAGAAACTGATAAACCCCAACATAAAAGAAGGCATAAAAAAATGGCAAACTTAAGTGTGGCAAATTAAAATAAATAGCGTAGGAAAGCTAGAATGTCTATACAAAAAACGGACAAAACTGATTTCAAGACAAAGAATATCATTATACCAAAGAATGGCAAGTTCATTGAAAATATAACCATCGTTAGAGAATGTAAAGTGTTTTCAAGAAATGGTACTAGAACAACTGTATATTGACATGGAAAAGAAAAACACATTTTCTAACTCATAGTTTACACCAAATTAATTGATCAATCATAGCCTTATATGTAAAAGCTTAAACAATAAAACTAGAAAAAAGAATACTATCATAACTTGGTAGTAGTCAAAATATCTTGATATAGAAAGCAATAACAAAAACAAACCATAATAAAGTAGATAAACAAAAATCTGTTTGTTAGAAAACATCATTAAGAAAAAAGGTAAGCCACAGACTGGGAAACTGTTTGTAACTATATAATAAACACACATATGTATATGACAAAGAGTTGCATCTAGGGTACTTGAGGAATCCCACAGTGCAATATGCTTGAAGCAAAACAACAACAAAAAAAAGAAGACACACACACACACACACACACACACAACAAAACACAGTAAGATTTGCACCAGCTGTATGAGCCAGCACTGTATCCCTGTGTTGAAATGCACTGCTTCCAGGAACTGAAGAGGACCACCAGGTATTGTGCTTCCTACCTCACAGTAGGATATGCGAGATGCACTAGTTAATGTACTCTGGAGGGGATGTCCTAACTTAGCCCTGATTCCTCGGATCCTAAAAATTGTACAACTATGATAGTCCACTGTATCTTACTGAGTGTGACTTCCACCCTCTTGTAGGCCATGGATCTTACCAAGGCCTCTTGTGTATATGTTTTATTAAATGGGTTCTATGTGATGTTCTGTGGGATAATAGAAGACAAGAGAGTTAACAGCCCTAGGACAAACGTTAACATACCTCATTGTCTAGTCTACCTGAATATGAATGATTATGATGTTCTGGTTTTTGTTTTTTTGATTGCAATTGATAAGAGCAAATTCTCCAAATCAGTGGCTGTATGCTATGTACCTGAGGGTATATTAATCTGCTCTTGCAAAGATATCTTATCTGACATGCCTCTGCAATTGAATCTATGACTTGAGGGAGCTTGTGGCGCCATCTCTAAGTAATCCTCCAGGAGCCATTCGATTTTCATAGGGGTCTGACAAGCCAATGAAATGGCGATATGAAAGCGAGTACCCTCTCTTCTTCCTTTAGATCCTTAAGAGTAGCATCTCCTATGCTGTTCACTACCAGGACATTATTTTTTTATTTCTATGCTGTTCACTACCAGGACATTATTTTTTTATTTCCTCTCAAGGAGACAATAGAGTGTGGCCACACACTCTATATGTGGCCTTCCCTGTTATCATAGTTTAAGCATATACACCAAGGTCCTAATATGCCAACTTTATCAATGTAAGGTTGTTCATAGTATTTTCTTATTATCCTCTTCATGACTGCAAGCTCTGTAGTGATATCCCTATTTTGTTCCCAAGATTGTTTATTTATTTCTTCACTTTTTAAATTTTTGTCCATGTTGCTAATGTTTATCAGTTGTATTAATTATTTTTAAGAACTAAGTTTTTGTTTTATTGATTTTCTGTTATTTTATTTTTTATTTTTTTGTATTTTATTCATCTCTGATACTTATCTTTATTATTTCTGTCTTCCCATTTGCTTTGGGCTTATTTCCCGTTCGTTTTCTTTCTTCCTTCTTTCCTTCCTTCCTTCCTTCCTTCCTTCCTTCCTTCCTTCCTTCCTGCCGTCCTTCCTTCCTTCCTTCCTTCCTTTCTTTTTAATTTTTTTTCAATAATCTCCTGAGGTAGAATCTTAAATTATTTATTTGAGATTTCTTTTCTCACTTCTGATGTGGGCATTTGAAGTTGCAAATTTCCCTCTCAACACAGTTTTTACTACATTCCATATATTTTAATATGATTTATTTTCAGTTAAGATTTTTCTTCCTATTTTTCAAAAGTTTTCTCTCAGACTTTCCTATGGCAACCCACAGATTATTTAGAGATGCATTATTAAAATGCCATGTGTTGAGAGATTTTCCTGTTGTCTTTCGGTTATTGATTTCTAGTTTTACTCCATTTTCGTCAGGCATTGTATTCTGGTCTCTTGGTGAATGGTCCATAGGATCTTTAAAATATGTGCATTTTGTATTTGTCAGCTGGAATGTTTGTTATATGTGTCTGAGTTTGATTTAATGGATTGGTTGTATTGTTCAGATCTTCTATAATCTTGCTGATTCTCTGCTTGGTAGCTTTATCAGTTGCTGAGAGATGTGTGTTAAAGTTTCAACATCTGTTGTAGATTTGTCTTTTTGTCCTTTCACTTCTATCAGTTTTTACTTCATGTATTTTGTGGTTCTTTTGTATGATACATATACATGTAAGATTATTTTATCTTCCTCATTCATTGATTCTTTTACATTACGTACTGTTCTTTGTCGTTAGTAACCTTTGCTCTGAAATCAAATTTGTCAGATATTGAAATACCTATTCCAGCATTTTTCTGATTAATATTTGCATTTTATGTATATTTCCAATCCTTTTATTTTCAGCCTCCTTATATTATGAATTTGAAATGAATTATTATAAGCAGCATATAGTTGAGTAATTTTTTAAAAATCCACTGCCAATCCCTTCACTTTTGTTTGGCATATTTAGACTATTTACATTTAAGTTAATTATGGCTATGTTGGCGCTTAAAACTGCCATTTTATTATTGATTTTCGTTTGCTCTGTCCTCTCTCTTCTGTTTCTCTTTTCTTGTCTTCCTGTGGGATATTTGCACATCTTTTAAGGATTCTATTGATTTATTTATAGTGCTTTTGAACATATCTCCTTGTATAGTTTTTTTATTGGTTGCTCTGAGTATTTCCTTTGTTTTAACTATTTTAAAAAAAATAAAGATTTTTATTAAAATACAGCTAATATATTCATACAATGTTATATTAGTTTTAGGTATACACCATAGTTACTCAACATTTATATAACTAAAAAAGTGATTAGCATGATAAATCCAGCAACCATCTCACACCATATGGTGCTATCGCAATATTATTGACTATATTCCCTATGCTGTACATAACATCCCATGACTTATTTGGTTTATACCTAGAAATTTGAACCTCTTATTACCCTTTACCTTTTCCCCTCTTTTAATTTTTTTCAATTACAGTTGACATTCACTATTATTTTATATTAATTTCAGATGTACAGCTTTGTGGTTAGACATTTGTATAATTTAAGAAGTGATCCCCCTGACGAGTCTAGTACCCATTTGGCACTATACATAGGTATTACCATATCATTGACTATATTCCCTATGCTTTGCTTTACATCCCCATGACTATTTTGTAACTACCAATTTGTACTTCTTAATAACTTTGCTTTTTTCACCCTGCCCACCATTCCTCCTCCCATCTATCACTCTGATAAATCTAGTATCCATCTGACACCATACATAATTATTACAATATCATTGGCTATATTTCTTATGCTGTACCCTACATCCCCATGACTACTGTTTAACAACCAGTTTACCCCTCTTAATCCCTTCCCCCTTTCACCCAACCCTCCCAATTTCCTCCCATCTAGCAGCCATCAAATTGTTCTCTGTATCTATCAGTTTGTTTCTGTATTGTTTGTTCATTTTGGCATTTAGATTCCACTTATAAGTGAAATCATATGACATTTGTCTTTCTCTGTCTGACTTACTACACTAATCATGATAGGTGCTAGATCTGTGTGCATTCCAGGAGGATGGAGGGCTCAACAAAGAAACAATGTTTTGAGTGAAGTTTGGAAATCTTTCTTAATATTTGTCCTTGTTCCTTCCCCCCTTAAATATTGCCGTTTTGAGTATCAGATGGTGTTATATTTTTTGTCTCAATCATCAAATATGTTTTATAAAGCTCATCAAGAGGGGATACTCCATTGTGTGTACCCACATACCTGTTTGTTCCACTGTCCTTTCGTCCTTCTGGATGCAGCAAGATTTCTCCCTTTCTAATTTCCTGCTTGAACAACTTTTTCTTTAGGCAGTCTTTAAAGGTATGTCTGCTAGCAAAAAACTTCTTTTAGTTTTTCTTTATCTGAGCATACCTTTATTTTCAATTTATTCGTGAAAGACTGAAGGATAATTTCAATGAAAATGGAATTTGTGGTTGACACTTTCTTTTCCCATCACCTGAAAAATGTCATGCTACTTCCTTTGGCCTCCGTGGTTTCAGATGAGAACTATAAATTAGTGTTCCTCTATAGGGAAGTTTTCTGGTGTTATTTCTTCTAAAATTCTTTAAGATCTCTCCTCCTGGAACTCTGACTATATGCATGTTGGATTTTTTTAATTGTCCCACAGGTCCCTAAAACTCTGTTCCTTTTTTTTTTTTTCCTTCAGTATTTTTCTCTGTTATTTAGATTAGGTAAACTCTATGTTCTGTCCTTTAAATTCACTCATTGTATCATCTCCAGTGTCATCTCTATCCTCTGTCATCTCTGTTCTACTATTGAGTCCACTCATCAAGTTTTTAATTTGTTATTGTGTCTTTTAGGTCTGTATTTTCCATTTAGCTCTTTTTAAAATTTCTATCTTTTTACTGAGATTTATTTTCATTTATTTCAAGGGAATTCATAATTGATTGTTGAAGCATTTTTATAATGGTTGATTTTCTTTTCTCGTTCAAGTTGTGATTTTCCTGGTTCTTGTTGTGTCAGGTGGTTTTTCATTATATTCTAGATATTTTGTTTATTATGTTAGGGCTCTCTGAGTCCTAGTTAAATCTTTTATTTTAATAAGCAGTCATTGTGTTTGTGTTTAGCATGTAAGTTCTAACCTACATTTGTGGGCTGTGGTTCTAAATACAACATGTTTTCAGAGTCTTCATAGTATTATTTTAGACTGCTCTGTTTATCAGTTCTCTCTGGGGTTTCCACCAGTCCCAGCCATTGCTGCTTCCTATGGCCACTTCGACAGTTATATGTGGTGGGATTCTCCTTGTTGGGCTAGGGGCTTATTGTGGTGGGATGCTGCTCTTTAGTCCCCTCAACTATCTCGTCATACTGACTGGGAGCATCTTGGTGTGGGCATCACTGGCAACCAAAGGAAAAGCAAAGGGCCTTCTCAGGGCGAGAGGGATAAGGGGATTCCAGGGCCAGGTGATGTATTAGAGTGTGGTTCTTCTTGCTGATCACACCTGGCTGCCCTGGTATCTTTCCGTGGGAGAGGTTGGGGTTCAGACCCTCTGAGGATAAAGAGCCACTTTTCCTGGCCACTTAATTTTGGCAGGACGTCCACTAAAAACACCCTTCCCAGTGGTGCTAGGATTACTAAAGTTGTCAGAGGGACTCCCATTCAATCCAGGAGAAGAGTAAGCCAGCTGGGCTTCCTTCTGCCCCTAGGTTTGGTTTTGGAAACACTGAGCTTCCAACATCTTCTTCTGTTGGAGAGAAGATGTAGGACATCCTTTCGCTGTGTCGTTTCTCTAGTCCTGGGTCGTAAACCAATTTATATTCCTCGGACCACCTTTCAGAGCTCTCCTTTTGGTTGCTTTTTCTATGATTTCTATTCTTTTGGTTGTATCTAGCCAGGAGGATCAGGGAAAAATTATTGTATACAATCTTATCAAGATCCCCATGTCTTTTTAAATCCAGAAAAAAATGTCTGCACTTCTCTAAAATTTAATACATGTCAGATGAGACATAATACATTTATAGAAATTCTACTCTAAAATGTTGATGTTTCTTTTATAGTTTCAGTAATGTACGTGTTCTATATATTTCAACATGGAAAAAGAAATACCAGCTCTGGATTTTATAATTTTATAATCACCCTTATTAGCATTACAAGCTGAACCTAATAGAATGATGAATGGAGTATTACTTCAATGGATGTTCACGTGGCATTCAGTTCTGACGTTTAGGAAATTGAGAAAAGACAGAATAGTGCTTGAAGTTTATTTGTAAATCAAGAGCTATAACAAGGGGTGGAATAATTATGAAGATGTAGATGAAAGAAGTAGGTAAGATTGAAGCAATTTTTAAATTCCATAAATAGTGCAATGACCATTTCCATTCAAAGTTCTAAAAAAAATACTGATTTGACTAATTTATTTATTTTTTTTTATATTTTGTGGTGGATAAAAGCCACTGTGTGTCCATTGTTTGTGGAAGCCAAGTCCTTTAGTAATAATACAGAGGAAACTGAGGTTGTGATCAGGATTTGGACAAGAAAAAAAATAATATTTTCCTGATAGATGCGGATGTGGGAAGTATGATTTAGAAAATTTAGATCTCTTTATTGACAGATATAACTTTTGAGAATTAAATCATCCACACAGCTCACTGTTCAAGTTGTCATGACTTATGACACTGCTCTTATCAACATGACTTTACTATTGCCTCAGGAATATAAAAGTTGTGAATATAGTTATTGTACATTCCAGAAACCTCCTGAAATACCCATGCTTTCTTCAATAGAAAACATCAAATGATAATACCCAATGAATCTTTGAACCCCTTACTGTGTATACAAATCCTGAAGTCATTATATCATGATTCTTAATCATAACCAAGCCCCATTCAATGACCTTCCTTGAACTTAAGTACCTTACTAAATATCCCCACTTAATCCTCCTCTCTCTACTAAGAAGCTACTAAGGATTGATTTTTATGGTGGTGTCCTTTTCTGCAGTAGACAATAAACTCAGCTTTGTTTTCAACAAGTTTTTTTGGTAATATTTGAGAGAGCACGCTACTGACAATTCTTAAAAATGGCTATAAACAGTTCAAAAGAGTATGTTTAACACATTTCCCTTTGAAAAGTGTTTCTTGAGCACAAACTATACCTTATATCCTATACTGGATAATAGCAATAGAATTTTCCAGTACTGACTCTTTTAGCAGTCATCATGCTAAATGCTTTACAGGCATTATCTCCATTATACAATGAGATATGTGCTATTATTATCCTCATTTTCCAAATGTGTAAACTGAGACACAGAATGGCTAACCAACAACCCCAAGTTCATCAGAGGCAGGATTTGGTGTGAGAGCATCAGATTCCAGAGCCCTTGTTTCCAACTTCTTTTGTACAAACACTCTTCTATGCTCTGCCTCTAAATGCTGGATTTCACTGAATCTTCACTACCATCTCCATTCTGCAGATAAATTTAATTAAGTCTAGAAGGATCCAATTACATACCTAAGATGTAGTTTGAAAAAGACAGGACTTAAAGTTTAGAAACATTGGCTTATTTTCCCAAGGTCATATAAAGAACTTGGATTTGAAGGTAGGAATTGGAATTCTAAATCAGTAATCTTCCACTAAACACTACTAAATGATTTTGGTTTATTAAGTTCTGAAACATCCTAAATGATTATTAAACAGGCATGTACATATGTCCAGAGTCTATGAGTCAAAACAATGCTTTTCTGCTTGAGCATGTAAAACTGCTGCTCCACACAAGTAAATATACTTAAAACCATTATCATAAAAAACTCCTTGGTCTTCTTAATTAATTCTTCTCATTATATACAGCCTTGTGTTCACCAACAAATGCTTCTCAAACATTTCTCTGCCATTTCCTGATTTCTTAAACTTCAAAACAAAAATCAAATGCTATTTAGTCACTCTCAGAAGCAATACCACATTCGTGAGCCTGTTAGGTACAGCTAGTAATGCTAATAGCAATGACTGTAAAATATAAAAGCCCAGAGATGGTATTTCTGCCTCCTTATAGAAAGGGCAAACTTAGTAATTACCTTGTATGCCTCATTGAGCAGATTGACCAGAGGTCAGGAAAAGGTTTATTCAAGAGATTTCATAGGGCAAGAGTGGGGGTGCCTAATCTAAAGATCTTATGGTTAATTCTGTGTTTTCTATACTATACTAGTTCCACTTACGCCATTCTAAATTGTTTCAATAATTTGCAGATATAAAGACAGACCAGTTCTTTCCTAGAGTATTTTTAAAGCACTAATGCTATCAAATTTCTCTGATATGCTCTTCTCTTTGAATTTGTCATAAGTCCACATAACATCTTTTTCTTCAGTTTGCGACACTTAGAAAAATGGTGACAATTAGCACTCTCTAACTGACGATCTTCTAAATTTAAACACATTCTAAGGTGTCCCAGTCAGATCACTTCTCTTTGTTCAGGTTCAAAGTCAACATGCACTGGCTTTCCTCACTACCTCTGGAAAACTTGACTAAGTATCAGAGCTTGAGGGGTGCTTATACACTTCAGACAGAGACATTTTATAGTAAGTAAGAATGACTACGACAAATCACTGTGATTCTCAACTTTTTATTTGTCTTATTGATTCTGTTCAGAAGTAAGGATTATTCAATTTTGAAATATAGCTTTGATTTTGACAAGCATGATCAGAGAAAGCCTAAATGTCTTTTTTTTTTTTTAAATACAAACCTTATTTTTAATTATTGGGTTTAACCGACATAAAGCTACTTTGTTAAATTGCCACAGAAATTTATTCTTACTCAAGAATTTATTCTTACTCAATTTCTGTGCTTACCTCATTGAGGACTGATAACAATTGACAGACATCTGCCGGAGACAATATTTTGAGTATCGTTTGCTGTAGAAAGTTGTTAAGAGCATGCTCGCTTCCAAGGAGCTACTGTCTTCGCCTCTGAAATCCGTATTTCAAAGTCTTGGAGGGAGAATCTGATTGACTCAGCCTGTGTCAAATGTCCATGGGGACAGATTAACGCCTTGGAAATGGAAAGGCTCACCTTGGGAAAAGGTGTCTTTTTTCCTTAGTGAAAAATAGAGTGTTACTATTAAAATGTGACAAAGATTCTCTCCTTGACCAAACTACTCCGGCTCCTCTGAACTCTTTTCTCAAGTAGGTTCTAATTTTGAGTTTTCCTGTTTGTCTCTTCATTGTCCAAATTCAGGAAAAAGCCTTCTAAATTGGTTTAGCCAGAATTGCTGATCACCCTTGCTATCTGACCAGGTTTCTATTCCACAATCAGCCCCACCCCCCATCCCCCACCCTCAGGTGATGTCTGATCACCAAGGCCAGCCATCAGCAAGAATCCTGGTAGGTCAGGTTAGCCAGTCTCCCCTACCCCTGAGGTTTCCTCTTCGTAATTTTCCATTCTCTGTCTCCCACCCTGTTCCTAGACTATAAATTCTCACTTTTCCTTGTTGTATTCAAAGTTGAGTCCAATCTCTTTAGCTGAGCACAAATCCTCACTGCAGTGGTCCCTACACTTATTATGATGGTCTTAAGTAAAGTCTATCTTACTGTTCTTTAATGAATGTCATGAATATATATTTTTTTCTTTAACAAATGAGTCATAGACTCTTTGGGTGGCATAGAAAAGATATGATCCACTTTGAACTGTTTTCAAAAAGCGTAAGTTATAGGAAAACATACGCACAAAAAGTGTCCCATCGTTAAGTGAAAACATAGGGCTCTTAGGAGCTATGTGGCAAGTCTTCCAAGGGATACTCGGCAACATGCTATTTAACACAGTAGAAATCCATGTGACATTGTTATTCTTTTTTGAAACAAAACAATAGGACCCCCAGGGTCAACATATTTATCCAGTCAGATATCTATCTAGATTCAAAGTAGAGCAAAAAGAAATAGAGCATATGTTTGTGGACTTGTTATCTGCTTGCAATAGCTGGAGAAAAAACGGATTATTATATGGGCAACCTTCATATGTCAGAACAAAGAACTGTATTTAAAAGAAGGCAAAGAAAAGAGAAATTGGAAAGAGTTTGGGATTTCCAGTCAAAAAAATCTTGAATTCAAATGTCCAGATCCTCACTTTTATTTAACATTTAAAAAATTTTCTTCTGGAAAAAGTGGTTTAATTAAGGAATAAAACTTATATCATGACATTCCTGTAATAGTGAACTGAGGTAATTAATATATGTGAAAACACACAGACTATTGTAGCCCTTCATTAAAATTCTTTTCTTTAAGTATAATATACCTTGTCATTACTAATCACTTACTTATGAAATTCTCACAAACAAATATTTTTGCATTTGGAACAATTGAGCGAATAAGAGAGGAGGTTTGTCTTAACAACAGTTTTATTATATGAAAATGAAGAAATTGGGCTCTGTGCTTCCAACTCTCTCATATAGTACTAGAAGTTTGTTATTTCTTTCAGTCAGTTTAACATTTCTAAATACACTGAATAAATATTTATTGATTATAAAGACTAACATTTTGCTCACCTTTGATACACACATACACACGTGCGCGCGCACACACACACACAGACCCACAGGGTGCCAAGAATAAAATGTATACACATTTTAAGAAAGGAAAAAACTGTATTAAAATTGTAATAATCAATATATATCGATAAGAAAAATGAATACAAGTCACGTTTGACTTCTGCAGTGACAAGAGGTGCTCAAAGTGGTTCCCATCAGTGTCCAGACGCTACTAATTACAGCGAACTACTGCTTGAGCAACGTTGACTAAAGTGTCCACTTGTATACATTTTTTCGGCACCCTGGTATATTAAAAGTGGATACCTGTCTTCAAGGTTCTTATATGAGAGTGGAGGTAACATGGAATAAAACATGTGTGGTCCATGTGGTGATGTACAAGACAGCTGAGATGTTAACAGGCCAGCTGTGGAAGAGGAGACATCTGGCAGCAGAAATGGCAATTTGAGGCCCTGGACTAGTCGTAGACTCAGTGTTTATAGTTATACTGAGCAACTGAAAGGGAGGCAATGAAATTTATTTAGATAGATCACAAAGAAGGACTGGATTTTGGAGAAGACAATATGTATTTTCTTTTCTATGCATTTTGAGTCTGTAACACATTCTTGGAAATAAATACTTCAGTTGGTATTTGCTTTTGCTGCATAGAGGAGAAATGAGGAATTGAGAGAATGATTTGGAATTCTATCACAAATGTGATAGTTAAACCATACAAATGTAAGAAAAGTATAGGGAAAGAAAAGGGCCAATGGGTAAATATTGGGTTCTGAGCATGGAGCCCCAGAACACAGCAAATGGTCAATATACAGAGGGTGCCAAAACATGTACGCACATTTTAAGAAAGGGAAAAATGTGTATTAAAATTGTAATACTCAATATATACCGATAACAAAAGATGAATACAAGTCATGTGTATACATTTTTAGCACCTCCCCCATACATTTGTTAATTGAATAAGTGAGTAATAGAACCACTGAATGTTACTATTACTACTACTATTGCTATTGCAATTCTACTTCCTACCCCTACTGCCCCTGCTGCTCTTATCACTACTAGCATGTTCAATTCAACTTTCAAGTATGAAATTAGTTTTTCTCTGTGTATTTCCTTTTTCCTTTTTTGTTTCACTTGAAAGAAGTGTTATTTTCCCTCCCTGAGCCTATATCTTTGTAGAAGAAAACCAATTTCAGAACAGACGTAAGTGGCATACAATGATAATTCTCCAGACACACCTGCTGGCTTATCTTCCTCTTCCCCAAACTAGGAAAGACCGGGACTAGGGAAAAGGAGTGAGACCATACAGCCCCACTGGTCTCTAGTCACAGGGGGCTAACCCTACTCACAAAAAAAGATTTGACATTTTCTGCCAACAGAAATGATTGTGGCCGTATCTAGGATCACTCGACTAACAATGGGAGCACATGGAGAAACCTCTGCACATAAGCAAGGCAGAAATGAACCAAACCATGATGCAAGGCAGCATAACTTCTCATGGCTTCAGGCCGTTCGGGTATGGAGTTGATGCCTGGGGTTGAATAATGGAGCTCTTGGTTACAAGATCTGTGACATTGGGCAAGTTACATTTGACCTCTCCGTGCTTCAATTCCTTTACGAATAAAATGTAGATAATGACTCATGGAATTATTATAAGAATTAAATGTGTTAATACACTGGGAGATGTGTTACTTTATGTTATTTATACATTTCCTTATTTATTCTCAGAAGAACTCTATGAGGGTCCCATTTCGTTCATCAAGACATAGGCTTAGAGGTGTGATGTAACTTAGTCAAGCTCATTCAGTTGATAAGTAAGAGGCATTATTATGTTCTTAGAGCATTTGAACCTAGAGGCGTATTTAAAAAGGAAATGTAGGAACATAATGCAAAGAACTGTTAACTGTTGACTTCCCAAAAGTCCACCAAAAATAACTGTTTATCAGACACATCTAAGTTTATTATTAGACTTGTGCAGTAAGGGAGAATTCCACTTTGAAGAGTCTTAGTAGTACCTTAGGGGATGACATTTAAAGGGCGTTAGTGCCTAGGCTGGATAATTTTAAGGTAGATCTTGACAAGCAGAGAACTGGTTGGGATTGGGCCGAGTTTGTAACCTAACATCTTTGGGTTGGTGATTATTATACTGAGGGAGTATCTTGAAGCAAGTATTGATGAGCAAGCTGTTATTCATGATAAGTGAGCTATGAATTGGTTCACAATCTTATCTTCTAAGAACGGGTATTTTCTTAGAACAAGTGATTGGGATATTTTTGTTTAGCATTTTGCTCTTAGCATTCTTTAACACAGAGACAAGGAATTATGTTGGCTTCAGTTTTGAGAAGGAAAAAGCAAAATAACAAGAGGGGACCAGCTAAAAGAATGCCACTAAAGATCATCTGGGAGACTTATCTTGATTCATAAATGTTCAGCATGAAAATACTCACATACATTCAGACATAAAAACAAAGGCCTTGTAGCACATTTTCTTTTTTATTGTAAGACTTTTTCTAAAGGCACAGGATATAAAAATGATTTGAGTTTTGCTTTAATGTAAGAATCCACCTCGAACTGGAAGTTATAAAAATGAATGACATATAGAAACCGTCAATAGCAGAATTCTGAAAGCCAATTTAATGTTAACTTCTAAACTCCTACTATAAAAATTTCTCATTTTGAACCTATATTTCTTAATTTTGCATTTTTTATTCTCATTATTGTCACTACATTCCCTATATCACATACAAATAATTTATTATTAGAAATAACATCATGGAGGTTAATTTTATAATTAAAATGCTTATCAAACACCCAATAAATAATTTCCGTTTTGAAAAAACAGATAAATGAACTCACTTGAGGAAATGAATAACAAATATCCACTGATCGCTCATGTCACTGAAGCACAATGACTTATCTTCATGGATGCACAAATAGATCGGGCTGGCATTAATGTGGGCAACCGATGGGGTTGAGAGGAATGAGGTGAAGGGGGTGGGCCACATATTTGATTCATCTGTGATGCAAAAAAATCTCCAGAGAAATTTGAAATTGTTGGGAGAGACTTGATAGATATAAAACAATCCTGTGGGTTTTTTTTTTTTTTAATAATTTACATAGTGAGCTAGTATGTGTGTGTGTGTGTGTGTGTTATGTTCAAAATACTGTCAGTTAAATATTGGGCTGAGAGGTAAGCAGAAATGAAGATTTATAACAAACAATATCTTCTTTCTAGGAATTTACTATCTAGTGAGATCCTTAAGTATGTGCACAAATAACATCCAGGTAAGGAACTGTATGAAAAGCCCTGAATGCATTGCTCAGACACAGAGCTCATTAGGAGGCCCAAGGCAGAGAAACATCTCCCAGTTATAGGGAGTACTGGAAAGTTAGGAAATGTTGAGCAGGATTTCTGTAGAAGGTCCCTTCTTATGCTGTGTCCCAGCATTCAGAATTTAATATTATTTATTTCCAACAGTCTGCATACAGCAAATATTACTACATCTAATACTGAAAGGCCTCAGGATATAATAGCAAGGTAATAAAGGATAGTTTAGAGACTTTACCATCTAGTAGAAAAATGAAAAATTAATCAGTGAGCCACATTATATAAATATGAAATTGTCACTGGAATGTTGCTACAAAGAAGAGATGCACAGTGCCAGGAGGTATTGCTCACTAACCTCTTTTGGGAAGTCAACAAAAGACATTACAAAACAAGTTATGATGAATCTAAGATTTTAAAGAAAAATAGAAATTAACTTGGCATAGATGGGGGAGGGTGGAGAAGGAAAGATGACTCCACGAAGAGGAAGGGAGTATGGTGAGTGTCATAGACATGAGAAGTGCAACATGACCTGGTCACAGGGAGCAAGAATGAAGATTGGACAAGATCAGACTAGAAAGGTTATGGGTAGGATTGTTGGATTTAATTTATGTCCAAGAGAAAGTATTTTAAGTAGATTTTGTGACTAGATTGACACTTCACAAGATTACTCTGGCTGTATGTTAGATAAGAGGTTGAAAAGTGCTGTGAATGTAGGTCATTCCAGTTAGAAAATTGTAGTATCGGTCTAGGCAAGAGTACTGGACTGAGGTGCTGCCAGTAAAAATGGAGGAAAGCAGCCTGCTTCAGGAGGTATTTAGGATGAGCAAATGGCGGCTTTGATATGCGGTGCATGTGGAGGAAAAGCATCTGTGATGACTCCTAAATTTATGGTTTGTCTAGCAGATAGTGGTGTTAACCTCAGTAGAGGACCAGGACTGGAGGGAAGTAAGAATGTGGTTTGAAAATATTGATATTCAGTACCTTACAGACATTAATTGGATGTTTAATATAGTCACAGATGCCTTGCTTATCAAACTTGAAGATGGAAAAAAGTCTTACAGGGCATGGAATGAAAACTTTTTTTTAAAGACTTTTTTTTTTAATTAAGAAGGTATACTGGTATCAAATATAGCAAGGTTAGTTTTAAGAGATAGACATACGGTAACAGCATTTACTTCAAAGCTATTTTTCTTAAAAGCAAATCAATAAAAATAAAATAGAGACTCTGACATCAAGTATAAAATAAGGTAAAATTTAAACGGGAAAATATGCAAATAACTATTGCATCAAAGAAAAGCCCATATAACTGTTTAAATTGGTTGTTCAGTTTTAATTTTTGATCTGTATTTGTGTTATTTTGTATGTGTCCATATTTTACTCCCAATTAAATGATTCACTGTTACATAGAAACCTCTATTTTAAAAATAAAATTTTTTGTTAAAAATTCAGGGTGTTTAAAATACTTAAAGTTAGGTATATAGTATTTGACATATTTGCTTTTTATTAGTTTCTAAAAATCATAGATATATCCTTTCTTGAATTATAATGTGACAGATCATTTTTACTTATGAATATGGCGTCATGAGTGTCTCCTCAGCATTGTTCAGCTAATAAAATTTTGTGATTCTGCTTGAAGGCTGGTCCCCAGCTTACTGACAGCATTCACTATTATTATTCCTAGAGTAGAATGTGATATACAAATATCCTTATTAGAATAGACTTGTCCACCATCATTCTATGTTGGCTCAACATATGTATAGGTAATGTATTCCTTTGAACTAATGTGATGAGTAAATATAACACTTGTTTTTTTTCTTTTTGAATTCATAACTCAATCAATTATCACACTGAATTGACACTTAAAAATGATTACTGTTAGGTGAGAACAAAGTTAGTCCCAGATGCAGATAAAATGGGTATTTACCTACCTGGTATTAGATAAGAGAATCAGAGATGGGGTATATAGTATATTCTAGAATGCATGCGCTAAACATCTATCCTCTATCACATGTGTGTTTGAAATTCTACAGTAAGGAATTTCATTATTGGAGCTAAAACTTAAACAGTAGTGGTACCCCGCCATTGAAGATTTGATTGTCCTTTGTAATTTATTCAGATTTATCTAGCTATTTTCAGTCATCAACAACACAATGTAAACCAAAACCCTGGAATTTGGAGGTACAAGCTAGAATCAATGCTCCAGAGTCAGGCTCCTCAGGCAGTATGCCAACGGCGATGTGAAAGTTCAGAAAACCCATGGAGCATATGAAAAAACTAGGGGACGAAGAACCTCAGAGCAGATGGGATAGAACCCTACTGTGACATTTGAGAAAGCTTTAAAAGGCAAAGTGGTGAGATGACAACTTTCCCTAAGCAGTATTGGAGTTGGATTGCAGCATAACAGCAATGAAATCTGCTAATGGAAATGTCTGGGGAGCTGTATTTTGCATCAAAATTTGTGTATCGCATTCTTAATAATAACAAAAAAACAGTATGAGTTTTTTGTGTTTTTTATTTTTCCTAAATGTAAGAGTGTCTAAGCCTAATTGCTCCAAAAAGGACTCTTTAATAAGTATACAGTCATATAGCAGTTGCATGTCCACTCTGAATTTGAGAAGTTCATACAATCTTTTTATTCAGTTTTCTCACCAGGGGTAGGTGTCACTAGTATTTGATTGTGTTCTTGGAGATTGGCAAAACCTCAACTTTTTTTTTTTTTTTTTTTTAATATTGGGATTTACTATCCATGACAAATCCATTGGGGTCTTAGATTTTCTTTATGATTTTGATACCTGTATTCACATTAGTATGTGAATCATAAATCATTATCTAAGAACCAATATTTAACTTTTAATATTTGTTTTACCATTTCTGTTTGGTCTTAATAAAGCCAAATTGGCAAAAGACAGAAATTCTCCTACATCCACTGTTATACAAAAATTATGTTATCAGTTATGAAGGTCAAAACTATATGCAAAATACAAATCTATTTTCATAAAAAATTACTTTGATTTATGAAATTATTTAATAAATAGAGGCTTTTACTTTACATCCCAACAAGGAAAGGCAGTGAAATGCTTTGCTTTGTGTTTAGTGCCATCAAGAAACACTGAGGCCAATTAACATGTAAATTTCCACCAAGTGACTATGAAATGTGGTCAAAACACACTGTACAAGTGATAGTTTTACAGTAGCTGAACTAGCAAATTGCAGTGGGATGTTTGCATTAGAACAAGACACATATAGTGAGAAGTGTTGGATCAGTAATGGTTAAGAAAATAGAATCTTCAGCCAGGCTTCTCTACTTGCTAGATTGGCAAGTGATTTTACTTCTCCCTGCCTCAGTTTCCTCGGTGATAAATTGGGGAATATAATAATACAGTCTTTATAGAATTGCTATTAATACTAAATAAGTTTGAAGTGTAATGTGCCACAGTAGTGTCTGGAACATTTAGGTAAGCCTGTAAGAAAGGTCACAGGTTGTTGTTACTAGTTGTAGAACAGGCATTCAAAAGGGTGAGCATCAGAATAGTTACCACTGTGCCCATGTTGTGAGCATGAATTTAATTTCAGAGAAGCAATACCATTGCAACATAAAATTAATGAGGCTAGTGTGAAAGTTGGTTTAATAATTTTGTTTATTAATATTTAAAAACATTACTGAGCTTCTTGAACAGTGACTGATTTATGTTAACTGTGAAAGTTTTTGTTAAGCAAACATAAAATTCTGTTTATACATTGGTTTAGTTTCTGAGGTGGGCAGAAAACACAGAGTTTAAACTTGGTTTTTGATTTTACATATGTTGTTTAAAAAATAATAAGAAAAAATTGTCTTATTGGAGAATCTACGGAAATTTTCTTCTTTTAAAACAATCGCTACAATCTACAGTGAAATAGTAGAAAGATACTCAATACAATTTATTTGGAGGCTGATTTAAAAATAGGAACACTGGACTAAGAATCATATATGACTTTGAGACCCAGGTGAACGACTGATTAACTACTTGACTTACATCAAATTCACTGAACCACTGTGCTTCAATTCCTCATCCACACACTGATATTTGAACTGAATAATCTTTGAGGCAGGGGATCACAAACTGTGGTTCTTTGACCACCTGCATCAGCATAATCTGAGTTACTCAGTAATTTAAAAAGTCAAGCTCCTTTTAAAACATTCAGAATTAGAATAACAGGAGAATAAATACCAGAAACTGCATTTTACGGTAGTTGAAACTTACACTGCCTGATTTTTTTTTTTTCAAATTGCTTCTCTGAAAACTATTACAGCTCCAATTTATGTTTCTCATTCAGTATTTCACAATACCAACTCCAGTTCAAAGCTTTCAATGGAGAGCAGTTTACTACCTCAGGAGGCAACCAATGAAATTTGGAGTCACCTCTAATTGTTTCATTTATTGAGCCAAAAAATTGTGTTTCTATGATTTATATAATCATAGAAAGCAATTCCCACTTGCTTTTCCCACTTAAAGCATATAAAAGTGGAAATTACAATAATGGTAGCAAAGAGAACACTAATTAATATAAGGACAGTGTAACATTTTGAGTTCAGAGTGTTTATTCCAGACATCAATGCTATAACTTTCAAATAGATATGTGTAGAGATGTACGAGTATATATTGTAAAGCCACCAGAACATTGGATTGTAAAAATAAAGGCATGAATCCTTTCTAAAAGTAAAGTGGAATTTAGTGACGTATACAAAGTGTGGGAAGAAAGGAACTTGGCTGTTTATAAAATGTGAGTAGCTAACATTTAGTGAATGCTATTTGAATTCAGTTGATCATGCAGTTTGAATTCAGTTAATATAAATTGTTTTAAACCTATACTAAATATTATACATTTTAGAGATTTATCCTAAATAATTAAGTGTGACATTTACTACTTGATGTCAGCAAGACGTTTCCTATATCTTAGAAGACTTCTGAAAACTTCTTGAGGAGACAAATTTTAATGTACAGAATTTGAAGGCCCACGGGGAAGGTTATTAACATAACAGTAATACCTATGTTTGAGTATCTTAGAAGAAAATTATTACTTATAAGTAGTACTAGCACTATATGTCATTACTGTCACTATTGGTACTTTATTTTCATAACACTGAAGTGTTTCCTTATCTTCAAAATATTATAAAATTGGATGATTTTAAACCAGAGTATTAATTTGTTTCAGGGAAAAATGAATTTTCAAGCCAATAACTATATATATCTACATATTATTTAATTATACTAATTTTCTGTTTCTTTCAACTTTATTTTAATAAATATACTTTATGTCTCAAAAGAGTTATTAAAAACAATTCCATTGCTGACCTTACATTTATTATTAGTAGTAGAAGTAGTAGTAGTAGTAGTAGTAGTAGTAGTAGTCGTAGTATTTTTAAATAAATTTATACCCCTTTTACCCATTTCTCCTACATCCTACTCCTGTCTCCGGCAAACACAAATCTGTGAGGTTGTTGTATTTTTTTTTTTTTTTTTTTTTTTTTTAGATTCAACATATAGGGAAGTCATAGGGTATTTGTCCTTCTTTGTCTGACTTATTTCACTTAGCATAATGCCCTTTAGATCCATCCATGTTGTTTCAAATGGCAAGATTTCATTCTTTTATTTGGCTGAATAATATTCTATTATGTATGTATACCTATCTATCTATTGCATTCATTTTTATCCATTCATCTATCAATAGACACTTAAGTTGTTTCATAGCTATTATAAATAATGCTGCATTGAACATGGGGGTGCATATATCTTTTGTAGTTAGTGCTTTAGTGTTTTGGAATAAATACTCAAAAGTGCAATTTCTGGATCTTATGGTAGTTGTACTTTAATTTTTTGAGGAACCTCCTTGCTGTTTTCTATAATGGCTGAACCAATTTACTTTCCATTAACAATGCACAAGAGTTTCCTTTTCTCCACATCCTCGCCAATACTTATTATTTCTTGTCTTTTTGATAATAGACATTCTGACAGATGTGAGGTGATAACTCCTTGTGATATTGATTTGCATTTCCCTAATGATTAAGGATGTTGAAATCTTCATGTACCTGTTGGCCATCGATATGTCTTCTTTGTCTATTCAGATCTTCAGCCCATCTTTAAATCACATGTTTTGTTTTATTTTTGTTTTTGAGTTTCATGGGTTCTTTACATTTTTTTGGATATTAGTCTCTTATCAGATATATGATTTTGCCAGTATTTTTTTCCATTAGTTGGTTGCTTTTTCATTTTTTTGATGGTTTCCTTTGCTGTGCAGAAGCCTTTTTGTATGATGTAGTATGAAGTGTAGACTATCTATTTACTTTTGCTGTTTTTGCTTTTGGTGTCAGATTTAAAAAATCATCACCAAGACCTATGGCAAGGGGCTTGCTGCCTATGTTTTCTTCTAGGAGTTTCATGGTTTCAGGTCTTACACTCAACTCTTTAATCCATTTTGAGTTAATTTTTGTGTATGGTATAAGATAGTGGTTGAAATTCACTCTTTTGCATATAGCTCTCCAGTTTTTCCAACACCATTTATTGAAGAGACAGTCCTTTCTCCATTGTATATTCTTGGATCCTTTGTCACAAATTAATTGGAAAAATAAATAAATAAATATATATATATATATATATATATATATTTCTAGGCTTTTTATTCTGTTGATCTATTTTATGCCAATACCATACTGTTTTATTCCAGTGACTTCATAATGTATTTGAAAGTAGAAAGGATGATGCTTCCAACGCTCATCTTCTTTCTCAAGATTGCTTTGGATTTAGAGGATTTTGTGTGTGTGTGTGAGTTCATACAAATTTTAGGATTATTTGTTCTAGTTCTTTGAAAAATGCCGTTGGAATTTTGACAGTGAATTAAGGGAATTTTGAAAAAGAACTAAATCCAATATTGTCCCTGATATATAAATTTATATTGTTCAATGCAGTATTTGCAAAATTGAATATTATTCAAGTCAGGAAAAAATGCTTATCAACAATAGTCAATTTAATGGGCTATCTATCTATCCAGGTACAACTCAGAATTATTCGCCCTTGCAGCAGGAACACTTACCTACTATCAAACCTCCCCTCCATCCATCTGTGTAATTTCTCTCATTCCAAGGGAGAATAACTTAAAGAATGACCTCCATTCCTGAAACATTCAATTCTCTGAAAGCTGTGTGTTTCCCACCTTCCATACCTAGGACTCTTGACCCACTGTAGTTGTTAGATGTCTCTAGACTATTGTAAATTCATATTTGAATGTTTATAAATTAGGATATAAAAATATTCTATGACAGCATAGTCTTTGGATATAGTATGATGAATCATCAGTCTTAAAAGAGGGTCTTTTATTTCCATTTATTCTTTCCTGAAAACATTGTATGATAGCCATGCTATTATATAGTGTGTTGGTAAATAAGATTTGTTTCTTACCAATGAAAATAGACCCAAAAAAGTAGACATTATAAGTAAAATTCAAGGTTTTATTTATTCTTCTAAATAATGTGTGTGTGTGTGTATTATAATTTATATCGCATTTCAAGTAATATTTCAAGTATATCACATTTCAAGTATGATAACAGATCTTGTCTTTCACTCTGATTGAGCATAAATGATTTGGTGATACAATTGTTGAAAGAGATGATTGCAAAAATTAACCAAAGTGAAAAATAACATCAGATTTCCCAAGAAATCTAGGCTTTTGGGAATTTGTTATAGTCATTAAGCTGGTAAGTATCAGAGCAAAGATCAGACAGAGTTTTAAAACTCCTTGCATAGAACTTTGTCAAATATATCAAACTCATTCTTCTTAATACTCTTTCTCAACCATAATATACTAACCTGTTTTGGATTATTTGAATACTACTATCTTTGCCTTCTACAAATGATATCTTTATTTGTGACTCAAATAAAGCAATATTCTACTGAAAAAGTTGGCACATGAACACTCTCAGCAAGGTCTGAGATAATATTCTATAATCAAACATAGTTGCATTCCTTCAGAAAATTGATAACTAGACTGGGATTATATATGGGACTAGCATAGAATAAAAATAACAGCCCTTCCCATCAGTTTACAGTTTGTTTGACCATGAAATGAGTTTGCCACAGTCTCACCAAAATACTTCGAATTTCTAGGAATTTAAAAATTTCTAATACTGTGAATAATAGATCATGGTGGTATTCCAACATTCTATAAGTCTCCATTGTCCCTGAATAATGAGTTTGCCTCCGGGGAGGAACTTTGACACTGGGGTGATTCCGGATGCTTCTTAGAATTCTATAAATAGTTTACACATAATGGGCTGCGCCAAAATTCAAGGGAATTCTCTTTATACAGTGTCCTCCATATAATTTTATAAACACTATGTCTTAGTCCTAAGATTTTGATTTTTTTCTATCAAAGTAAAGTTATTTTTAACACAAGAAACATTTGATTTGCCCTAACATCTCTAGTGACTTTAACACAAAGAAAAAATGTTCATTATTATAGTACAGAGTGAAAAGAAGCCTGGAAAGTTCAAGTAAGTTAGACATGTTTCTATTGATTACAAGACTACTGAGAGTAGAAAGGGATAGATAAAAGCCAGAAAGCTGGAATTAGTTTAAAATTATCTCTCCAAGGACTGAGCCCTTTTGGAGGAAGCAGTGGATAAATTACAAGTTGTATTTTAATAACCTCCAAGCACAAAACTATGAATGTACCATATACATACACACAGACACGGTGACAAAAAACTGTATGCACATTTTAAGAAAGGAAAAAAATGCATTCAAATTATACTCAATATATACCGATAACAAAAAATGAATACAAGTCATGTGTATACATTTATTTCGGCACCGCCGGTATATGTGTGTATACGTATATTGTGTGTGTGTGTGTGTGTGTGTTTTCTAAAAGAAAATATAATTGCAGTGTTATGTATGTGCTTCTATTCTTTGGAAATATTTAGTAGATATTTAAGGAAAATTGCAAGAAATACCTCACAGTTGCCATAGTATCAGAATCAATATGTTTTGAATGCAGTGAACTGAATCTCTTTTTGAAAAATAAGAAAAATATGTAACCATGGTATATTTATGGAGTAGCACTGTCCGGTAGAACCTTCTGTGACAATTCAAATATGATAGCCACTAGCCACATGTTGGTATTGAGGATTTTAAACATGGCTCCTGTGATTGAGGAACTGAATGTTAAATTGAATTTAATTTAATTTTGATTACATTTAAATGTGAATAGACACCTAGTGGCTACCCTGTTTGCCAGTGTAGATGTAGAATTTAAAATGAATTAAACACGTGAGCTGTTTCCTGCAATGTTGAGGTAATAGTCTACTTGGCAAGGCCTATTTAAAAAATAATACCAATTTGAATTAATTATGTTAGAACAGATGAAAATATTGTTCTAGTGTCCAATCGTTGTATGCAATTTATGTCGTACTAACTAGCAGGGTTTGTATGGGGGCTGATATGCCCCAGTGCAGACATACATCTTAAACTACATCTGTGTTCCTCAAACTGGAGAGTACATAAGAACCTGATGAAGAACTTGTTAAAGCAGAGATTCTTACTTGGTAGGACCGGGGTGGGACCCAAATATTTGCATTTCTGAGCAATGCTGCTAGTGGTGGTTCATGAACCACAGCTGGATTAGCGCTCAGTGGTTGCTTAGTGCAGTGGTTCTCAACGTGCAGACCATGGATCAGCACCTTCACCGTCAGAACTACCTGGGTACTCGTTAGAAGTACAAGTTCTCAGGATTTACCCCAGACATATTAAATCAGCAACTCTAGGGATAGACATAGTTTTTTAACAAGCCCTCCAGATGAATCTAATGCATGCTGAAGTTTGAAAACCACTGGCTCAGTGGATTCAGATAGCTTAAGAAGCTAAAACAGCACGTGACGGATTCTAAACAAATGCAGTCAAGGCAGATGTTATATTTATTAATAAACCACTCCATTGCCTTACATTTATTTAATAAACTATAATTTATATTAAAATGCAGTAATAGCTAGTCTTCATAGAAAAATTATGTTGTTATAAGATTTTGAATCTCATAAAATGGTTTAAATATGAAATATGTACTATAAATTATGAACTAATGAATTTTAATGTGTATTGTTTTTGATGTGTTAACATAAAGATGGTAATCTTTCTAATGTTTTCCAGAGGATCTCAAAAGAAAAGAATCCATTTAGTTTTCTCTTCCTTGTTCACTGTCAAAATTAAAACACTTGCATCTGGAGAATGCATAAAACTCATAAAGATTTATTTTAGAGTGCAGACAGGATAATCTTCTCTTCCCAATATCCTGTTTTGGCAAAAGTGTGGGGGAACACGTTCTTTTAGACAAAACTCATGAATATAAATCAACACAAAGACTTTGGGGAGCAATTTGGTAGAATATATTAAACCGAAAATGTGCTGGAAACTTACATGTACATATACATGAGGAATAATACATTGTATGTAATAGCAAGAAGTTGTAAAAAAAACAAAATGTATATTTTGAAGATACTAGCTAAATAAATGATGGCTAAATCTGCTTATGGAATATTATTCAGTAGTTAAAAATAAGTAGGACATATTAACTGTCATGGAAAAGCGTCTAAGACATATAATGTGTGTAGGTGTTGCAAGAATAGAACAGTGGATTGTGATTTATATTAAAAAAAACAAAACAATTACAAAAATAATGTATTGGCCTCTGTGTGGTATTTGAGTATATAGAGTAATTTCTGAAATACAATTGATAACACTGGTTTTCTGTAAGAAATGAATTAGGATTGAAAGCAATATTCAATAAAGAATTTATTTGCATGTTGAATTTTATAAGAAGAAAATATATTTACAAAGTCATAAAATTAATACTTGTGACTTAAATAAAAATACAAAGTCCATATCACGTTTTTGTATGGAGATGCTCGTCTCTATAAATATCACTTGCAAAGACCTATTTTATTATCTTTAGTTTATGAGACCATACACTTTATCTTTAATGGTATATGAATCCAGTTTCCTGTATTAAGTTAGAGATAACTTCCATTGTTAATGTACATTGTGGAATTATATGATAATATTAATATATTAATATTGAATCAGAATTTTAGACCAGAAAAATTACATTTTTTACTCTTACACATACTATCATATATCTGTATATGTATCAGGTAATACAAATACAATGGTTACATTATTACTTGATGTTAATATTATCTATATATATATTATATATTATATATGCATATATAATTTATATGAATAAATGTAAAACTAGAGATCAATATAATATTTAGTTCTTGCTAATCTCCTATTAAGCAAAGCTTCATTGTAAATAGAGTATCGTTAATGACACTTAAAATGTTACCAAAGTGTAGACATATAAAATTGTACTAATCCCAGAAGAATTTACATATCTGCAGCCTAGAGATCAGATAGTTTTGAAAAGTAAGAACATAGCACAAGGTCATAGCCAAGATCTAGGTAAATACTTTAGGATAAAAACTTTCATCTTATACATTGACCACTTTCCATAGAATTATTACCCTTTACACTTTCTGGTCAGTTTGTTCTACTTCCTTTCTATGTAATAAACCTTCTCTGAACTCAGTTTCCATTATCAGGTTTTTTCAAAAAATATACTTATATAATTTCAGAGAATTCCTTTCCAATTTTTTTTTTTTTGCATTTTAATGGCAGATATGATTAAAGTCTCTATTTAATAAGGAATTATAAGAAAAATTGTCAGAGTAAGATAGAGGTACTCCTGACAAATTTCATCTGGTACAATATTGTTCACTTTACCCTTCTACCTCACCTACACCAAATTCCTAATTTTGCTACCAAATAGGTGCCCAAACTAACCGAGTATAACCTATCCCAGTGCATCATACACTGAACATGCTCATGGAGGTTTGTGCAGCACGGGAATAGGTGACTGTATGAGTAAGATCTTCTCTGTTTTTCAAGATTTCCTTTTAGATATAACAAAAAACAAAGTGTTGTACTACACCTGGGGTTAATTTTGGTGTTGAAATTAATTTTAATTAATTAATGGTAGTGGTCAGTTTTATGTGTCGATTTCTCTAGGCTATAGGACCTAGTTATTCAAACAAACACTAATATAAGTGTTGCCATGAAGCTATTTTGTAGATGTGGTTAACATCTCCAATCAGTTAACTTCAAGTAAACGAGATTATTTTTGATAATTTGCATGTGGCTGCTCTGATCAGTAGAAAAGCCTTAAGAGTAGAACTGAGTCTCCCTTGAGGGAAAGTCTCACCTGTGGGCTGCAGTATCAGCTTGTCTTGAAAATTTGCAGCTTGTCCTTCCTGAATATGTGGACGAGGCTTTGGAATTGGATAATGGAAGAGAATGGAAGAAATTTGCGGCACGTGATAGAAAAGCCTAGATACCTTTGAACAAAGTGTTAGCAGAAGGATGGACATTATTAGTGCTTCTGCAAACCTCTCAGAAGAAAGTGAGGAGCACAGTAGAGGAAGTTTTTATTGTCTTAGACAATGCATATGTTGTTATAACCAGAATATTCGTAGAAAGGATTCAGAAAGTAATGAAGAACATGTTATTGAAACTGGAAAAATGTGATCGTTTTTACATTCTGGCAGAAAACTTGACTAACTTGTGTTCTAGAATTGTGTGGAATGCATAACATGTAGTCATTGAACTTGAGGGTATTGAACTGAGGAGTTTTCTAAGCGCAGGGTTTTACAAGTGATCTGGTTTCTTCTTGCCATTTATAGTAACATGCACAGGAAAAGGGATAAATTAAGGAAAGAATTTGTAGTATAATAAGAAAGACATTTGATTTTTGTTTCAGTTCCTGGCACAGAGCTCCTAAAACCCTTGGAATTCCCTGTGAAAAGGGTGATAGCAGTGTCTTTTGTTCTAATAAGAGGACTCTTGACAGGCCCTAGATAGCTTCAGGATGGGGGCTGGCTGTCAGAAAGACCAAACCTTGATTAAAAGTGTAGAACATTCAGCCTCACTCCTCATCCTCCAGGGAAGGCATAGGGACTGGAGAATGAGTTCATCATCAGTGACACAATCATGTCTATTTAATGAAACCTCTATAAAAAAAGTTAAACCGTCGGTTCAGGATTCTTCTAAGTTGGTGAACACATTCATGTGCTGGCAAGGTGGTACCCCCCAACTCCACAGGGACAAAGGCGCCTGTACCTGGTACCCATCTGGACCAGACCTTATGTACCTCTTCTTTAGGGTATCATTTGCATTTATTATAATAAACTGTAGTAATCAGAATAGCATTTTCTTGAGTTCTATGAGTCATTCTAGCAAATTATCAAAACTGAGCAGTAGTTTTGACTTGGTAGAAAAGTTGGATAGAAGTGTGGGTGACCGGGGGCCTGATACTTGCGGCTAACATCTGACGAGAGGGAAGTCTTGTGGGACTGAGCCCTTAAGCGTGTGGGGTCTGACCCTTACTCCAAGTAGTTTGTGACAGAATTGAATTGCATGGTGGGTCACTCTGTCGGGTTGGTATAATCAGAGAACTGATTGGTGTGACGGGAAAACAAACAAACAAACAAACAACAACAAAAAACCTCCCAGAATGGTTTATCAAAAAGGAACTAGCACTGTACACCGAGGCTGAAGCTGAATAACAATGAATGTCAACTATAATGTAATATATATATGGTCACAAGATGTGGAGGACAGCATAGGGAATAGAGTCAATGGAACTGTAACAGCTATATACGATGTTAGAGAGGCAATAAATTGGGGGAGGAGGGTAATCACTTTGTGAGGTGTGTAAATGCCTAACTATTACGTTGTTTTGTACACCTGAAAATAATAATAATAAAAAAGAAATAATCCTTGATAATTTGGTAATTCATCAGCCTATTCAGATCGCAAAAAAAAAAAAGCAAAAATTATGGCAAAAATAAGAACAATGGGTTGAATATTTGGGGCAATTGGGTTGGTGTGAATATACCTTACATGTGGGAAAGACATGAATTTTGGTGACAGGGCAGATTGTAGTGGACTAGATGGTGTACTACCCATAAAATATGTCCACATCCTAATCTCTGGAACATATGATTATGACCTTATTTGAACAAAGGTGTATTGCATGTGGGATTAAGTTAAAGATCTTGAAAGGAAGAGTTTGTCCTGGATTATACTTTTGGACCCTTACTGCAATCACATGTATCCTTATAACACAGAAGGGTATTAGACTAACAAACACAGAGGAAGACAGGCATAACAAAGAGGAAGAGGCAATATGACCACGATGCAGAGGTTACAGGGATGTGGCTATCCACCAAGGAACACCTGGGGCCACCAGTAGCTGGGAAAGCAAGGAATAGACTGTCATCCCAGGCCATTCCAGAGCAGCACAGCCTGCCCACGCTTTGATATCAGACTTCTCACCTCCAGATCCATAAGAGAATACATCTCTGCTGTGTTAAGCCACACAGTTTGTTGTGTTTGGTATAGCAGTCACAGGGAACTAATTACTAAATCTAATTTTATCTCCAGAGAAAGTTGTCATTTGCAGGGAGAGAAAAGTAAATGGAAAAGTCCAATAAATGTCATTTTCCCTGTCTGTATTAGTGCCATTTATACTCACTCTGCAGCTTTATCAAGTGGTAATTGAGGGTAGAATATGCTGCAGAAGTGTAGAGGATACTGTGTACATACTTATGTTTTCCCTCCTAAATTAAGAACTGTAGAAATAGTGACAGTATACTAAGATTTCACTAATGTTTTCATCATGACTCTGAAAATTAAAACCTGTCATACAAAAATAACTGTCATGATATTTAAAAAGTTAAAAATGGAATCCTTTCAATTTATTCATAATTTTTCAAATTACATTTTTAACTTCTTTGGGAAAGCCAATATTAATATTTTAAGTATGATCACTTACAAGGAGTTTCTAAAATTGAGTCTGTTGGCTGATATTGAGACAGCATAGCACATACAGTAGTGCATATTTTGTAAGTAGAGCATGTAAAAAAGATGAAATATGTAGGACCAAGACAGTGATTCTCAAATTGGTATAAAATAGTAGAGAAAACAACAGATTTACTTGGCTTTTTCAAACAGCTCATGCACTCTAGGGATCTCACAGATTCACAGATCCCCTTTAGGGAGCATCTTTCACTGTCACCAAGAAAATTACTGCCACTGTGAGCTTCTAACTAAACAGACTGTAATTTTCCTAGGGTATATTGCACTAAAAAAGCAAGTATTACCAAGGGTTTGGTGTTCTGTTTATAAGTTATCATTGTATGTAAAATATATGCTAAAATTATTCAGTTTTCCTCCTAATATATTTGCCATTTTTGTATATATGCAAAATTTGCATGATGTTTGCCATTCCTAGATTTTGCAAAATCAGTACTCAAAAAAATGTTTATTTCCCCCTAGGCAATTTGTTTGCATTTTAGAAGACGATTGCATCAGTAATGCAACCCTATGGCTTCATTTTTTTCAACGTTAAGATTGCTGTGGTTGAGATAGAGAATTCAGGGGTTTTCAACCAGTATTTCACAGAATCCTAGGATTTCATAAGGTGCCATTAGGTTGAAAAGAAATGATTTTGAACTTTGTGTGGTTTCCTCATACAATGATAGAGTTCAGAGTGGTAGATAGCACCTTCCGCAATTCCATTAGCAGTCTTTAAGACCCACATAGCAGTGCACTAGTAGGACACCATATTCATTTGGTTGAGTGTTTTGAGTATGTTCTCAGGTTTTGACATCAGACTGGGGCAGGATTGGGATTTGGGGAGCATTGAAAAATTGGTGGTTTCTGAACTGAGAAAGAGGAGACAGTAGGCTGATGGTGGCAGGCACCCAGTACTAAATTACCTTCTACGTCTCTTAAGCCCCATCATTAAATTACAGGAGTAAACAAGTCCTACTGGTATAATAGAAAATAAGAGAAAACATTTCATTTTAAAGACAAAATTTTTATGAACCATGAATCAGGAGTCCTCCTGCTACTTTGCTATTATTATAAATGTTGCAAAACGTGGTTAGTGTAGTTTGGAAGAGCTGTGAAGTTGTAATTTTTGTGTGGGATTTTCTTTTTAATTATTCATCATATATCTGTTTTATATGTATTTATATTTCTGTTGCAAACATGCTTAAGGATCCAATATGGTGTTTTCTGAACATGGGGTGTGAGATGGAAGAGGATGGTTCTAGGCTTGGGTCTATGGATACTTCTAATAAGGTTGGTATTAAATAATAACAATCTTCAAAATCATTTCAATGTAATTGATCCAGAGCAACAGAGGAAAAAGCAAAATCTACAGCAACAACAACCAAAAATACCAATTCTTTGCCATGAAAGCTAATATCAGTTATTTTTACATGAGCTGATAATCCAAGTTATCTAATCTCATTGTACATAGTTTGTTGCAAATAATGTCTAAGTGAAGCAACAAGATCGGAAAAAAAAATCCTACAATCATTCAACAAGTAAAGGTGCTAGAAATGGTTCTTGGAATCTTAAACTCAATAAAGATTTGTTAAAAAAAATAGTTGCATTCAGTGAAAAGTTTAAGGAAGCAAATCATTTAGTAGAAGAAATTACCTCCCAAAAAAAGTCACGTGGTTGGTAAGAACATAATGACAGGAGCATGTAAATTCTAATGATAAAATGCTACATCATAATGCAGCTAGATAAACTGAAGACTCCACTTTCTGTCAGTATAATAAATTGAAATACTGAGGACATAGTACCTGAAACTGAAGAGATTTGAGAGCAACAAATGGGAAAACCCCTTTCAGATAGATGAGTAAATAGATTTCACCATTAACTATCAAGCTCTAGCATTTGTAAAAATTGTAAATATTGGTGAAATTCACAAAGTGTTTCTTTTTTGTTTTTTCTGTTTGTTTTTTCCTTTCTTTATTCTTTAATCTCTACCAAATTCTGAAAAGCATGAGTTTGACTCACTGAAATAAGCATTAGGTCACCCATAGTGAGGATTAACATTTCTGAACTTGTTTTTCAAGAATAAGAGTTTATAGGAGAAATTTATCATGCTTTACTAATAGCAAAAACACATTTGCGTTTTGAACACAACTTCTGTTAATTCAAGTAATATAAAGCAAAATTCAGTCAAATTATTATCATGTTTGTCATTTTTGAAAGTAAATCAAAGTTATTGAGATTATAGGTAGCATTAATGGCTAACCTTACTTGTAGACATTACATAATTGAAAACTGAATCACTTATAAGGTAGTCAAATTGTTGACATACCCTTTCCGTAACCAACATGTTTTTATGTTCTTGCACTTGGGAGAGAAATTTCTCTCTTTAATTGTTTTTTGACCTGGAAATTTACCACTAATTAAAAATAATATACATACATTAACATTTGGTAAGCATTGGATCAATGCTACTGTGAGATACATATATTAGGCTGTTTCCATTCATAAGCAGTTCAGTCATTTTGACTTTACTTAATGGATAACTTAATAGTCAAAATGGTGAATTAGTATGTGATTATTTTAATTTTCTTGATGCTCAAAGCAGAGAGGTGAAATAAATGAAAGAAGATGGATGAAAATAATAGATAATAGGGAGTGGTGGGGAATGTGGCCAACCAAAGAACAAACAATATGCATGAAGTGTCATTCACTATTTGGGTAGTACAGATTGTCACTATACAAAGAATGAGAACAAATCATCTCTGATCTTGTTTTAGAGAAGCTGATAATAGAGATTTCTGTTTGAATCCAAAAAAAATCTCTCGTATGAAAAAGCAGGTGGGCAAAATAAAACATATCTATAAAACAGATCCAAACCCTAGGCTTTTAATTGGCCATATCTCTTTTTGATAAATGATACCAATCTTCAAATAGTCACTCGAGTTCCATCATTGTACATTTATAATTTTAAGTTATATAAGATATTTTTGTAAGCCCATCATGTAAAAGTATTTTAAAGAATATTAAAATTACTGTTGCAAGGAGATATGCCAGTTTATTTTGTGACTTCCAAGAGGAAAGGCCTGTAACCTGAGAATCAATTAGCCTTTGTGGTGGATTGGAATATTCCATACTGTAACTCCAAGCTTGGCTCCAATAGAGTGGCCAAGGCCAGTACAAAGCATACAGTGTCATTAATATTTTGTGGCTCATAATCAACATTTCCATTTTTTTTCAAACTCTAAAGACAGCCAAGTGACTAATCATCAAAAACAATATTATTTCCATAAATTGGTTGCAAAGAGAACAGCACTATTCTGCAACTTAATAAATGAAGCATGTTTTTATTTGCTATACTGTCACATTTTTTAGAGCTAGTAGTGGTATATATGCCAGAATTACCTCGTATAAATAAATAAGAGGCTAAAAATTATGTACTTTTACAAGTTGTTGAACACTACGTAGGAAAAAGGAGAAATAAATATGAGCAATATTGGCTTTAAAAAAACAGTCAGTCTGTAGCAACAATTTCAAAAGGCTTGCAACCTTACTTTTTATTTATTTCAATCCCCTTAGCTATTCTGAATTATTTAAATGATATATATTTATACTGTGTAGTACCCGAATGTGTGTTTATCCACAGGCAAATTATAGGACAAAGTATTTTGTGTAGAAGTCTATTTTTAATGTTTGGTTTTTCACACTAAAAATCTTAAAGCAGCATGGGTGAATGTTCTGAAACTTGTGTGAGTCCTTTTTATTGCAACATAAAATTTGGAATCTTTCTTCTGAGTAGGCAGAAGGCCAGTAATCTATTAGGGTATGCACAAAGATTTTGCTTTTTCCTATGACATTTATATTCCTGTTCTCTATACATACAATTATTCTTAGAGTGATGACAAAAAAATAACATCTAAGCGTGTGTGTGAGTCTATGTGTGTATTGTGTATGATATAATTTCTTAGATTGGGTAATATAAAATCGTATATAATAGTATATAAGAGAAATATTTCTGGTGTTAAAGAGGATAGTTTGAGTCCATGTGTTCACTTTGAACACCTACTAAATCAGTGAATTTTAAAAAGTTACCCCGTCCAAGCCTTACTTTCCTCAAATATCAAGTGATAAAAGTAAACATTTCTAATCCACAGTGTGGTTACCATGTTTGAAACAAGTGATAGCTGTGAAATACTATTACTTCCAATTTGTTAGCTCCTTTTATTATAATTAGCATTCAATATAGATATGAATATGGGTAATTAGCTTTATTAAACCATTTAGTTATAATTTCATTGTCAGCCTCTACTCTGAAATGCACTGTTATCTCAAGCAAGTTACTTAACCTCTCTGAGCTTCAGTTTCTCATCTGCAAAATAGTGGCAATGATATTACCTATCTTGTTCTGATGCCGTGAGGATAAATGAGGTGAAACATGTCAAGTGTTTAGAACTGAGAGGCTCAATAAATACTTATTAATATAATAGTTGTTTTCCGTCTACATAACTTTTAATCAAATGATTTAAGATTCAATGTTTTCATTTTGTCTTGTTCTTTCTTTTATGATCCTTTCTGGTTTCAAATAAATTTCTTCCATAAAATGTAATTCTCTGTATATATACATCCTAATTTCCCCCCTAGATCAATAACTATACTTCCCTTGATACTAGTATGTAAAAACTACATATTTTTCTTTGTTTTCTACCTCAAGGCAAAAAAGAACTCATTTTTGTATCACATAATGATTGGCAGCAGGGCTGTTGCTGCTTTCCTGGTGTCATCCACCATAGCCATGCTGTATAGTAGAGACACAGAGCTGAAATTCTCAAAGACCAGATTCTCAGACTTGTGTAGAATCACAAAAGACTCTGGATCACCAAAGCAATCCTGACAAAAAAGCACAAGACAGGAGGTATGATATTCCCTGGCTTCAAAGTATACTATAAAGTGACCATAATCAAAATAGCATGGAATGAGCAGAAAAACAGACCCACAGACCAATGGAACAGAACCAAGACATAAACCCACATACACATATATGGGCAGATACATTTTGATGAAGAAGCCAAAAACATACAAGGGAGAAAACCTGCCTCTTCAGTAAATGGTGCTGGGAGAATTGGAAAGCCACATGCAAAAGATTGAAACTAGACTGCTATCTGTCACCATACACCAAAATTAACTCAAAGTGGATCAAAGACCTAAACATAAGACCTGAAACAATAAAATGCATAGAAGAAAACAAAGTTACTGAACTGATGGACCTTGGGTTTAGAGGGAATTTTATAAATTTGACCTCAAATGCAAGGGAAGTAACAGCAAAAATAAATGAATGGGACTTTATCAAATTGAAAAGCTGCACAGCAAAAGAAACCGTCAACAAAACAAAGAGTCAACCAACTGAATAGGAGAATATATTTGTAAACAACACTCCAATAAAGGGCGAATATCCAAAATATATAAAGAACTCATACAACTCAACAACAAATAAACAATCCAATGAAAAATTGGGCAGAGGACCTGAACAGACACTTCTCCTAAGAAGACATACAAACGGCCAACAGATATATGACAAAAATGCTCAATGTCACTAGCAATTAGGGAAATGCAAATCAAAACCACAATGAGATATCACCTCATGCCTGTTAAAATGGCTGTTATCAACAAGAGAAATAATAACATGTGTTGGAGAGGCTGTGGGATAAAAGGAACCCTCATACACTGGTTGTGGGAATGTAAACTGATACTATGGAAACTAGCTACTATGGAAAACAGTATGGAGTTTCCCTATACTGTTCTTAAAAAATTAAGAACTATTAATGTAGTTATAAACAATGTAATTCTATTCTTAAAAAAATTAAGAATAGAATTACCATATGACCCAGCAAATCCTTCTTCTAGGTTTCTACCCAAATATCTGAAAACATTTATCCGTAAACATATATGTACCCCTATGTTCATTGTAGCATTATTTATGGTGGCCAAGACATGGAAACAAGTGTCCTTCGATAGATGATTGGATAAGGAAGATATGGTAAATATATATTACAACGGACTATTACCCAGCCATAAGAAAAGATGAAATACTGCCATTTGCAACAAAATGGGTGAATGTTGAGATTATCATGCTAAATGAAATAAGTCAGATTAAAAAAGTAGAGAACCACATGATTTCACTCATATGTAGGATATAAAACCAAAAGCAACAGACAAACAAACAAAAACTCATAGACACAGACAACAGTTTAGTGGTTACCAGAGAGAAAGGGGGAGTGGTGGCAGAAGAGGGTAGTGGGGGTCAAATATATGGTGATGAAAGAAGAATTGACTTTTGGTGGTGAACACACAATGCAATATATAGATGATGCATTATAGAATTGTACACTTGAAATCTATATAATTTTACTAACCAATCTCACCCCAATAAATTTTATTAAAACAAAAATAAAGACAAATGCAACTAACTTATGTTTCACAACATTTCTCTTTGTATTATTTCACAAAAGGTCCTTTCCTAGTATTTTTTGAGTCACTTATTGTTTGATATTGTTATAGTACATTGTTCTACCAAGTATTGAAAAGGAACCACTTATCTTCCATGCAATGTTCATTTTAATTCAAATTGACAAACACATTTGCAGGAATTAAGATTGTCAGAAGAACATGCCTGGCCACTGTCAGTTTGTGCAGTTTGTAATTTCGATGATTTTTAGTCATGAATTTTTATATAATTAAATATTGATATGATTATGCTATCACTTTTGTTATATATTTTTCAACAAAGGTGCATGAATAATTAGTATATACTGTGGAAAATTGGTTAATTTGGTAAGTGTTCCTTTTATTTTCTTCTGTAATTCTCTCTTATATCTCAAGCACTCACATATTACCTGTGAAAATATCTTTGAAAAAGATTTAGCGACCATACCTATGTGAATTAATGAAAGTCAGATCATTGTTACCTTGTCAGTTATCCTTAAGTATAGTACCCTTGTTTCTTGGCAGTGCCAAATGGCATTCCTGGTCTCCCTACACTCCATATCCCCCTGCTGCTTCTTAGAGTAGAGAAGTAGAAAGAGCCTAAAGTTTTGCCTGCTTTAGGAATTTAGGTAAATTTCTTGGTATGCGTAAGTCTCACTTTTTCATTTGTATAAAAGAAATAATACTCCCTTCTTCTCAAATTTGCCCTGAGTCTAAAATGAGAGGATGCTTTTAAAATACATATCACAGAATAGATAAATTCAATTCTCCTCCTCCTTTCTCATTTTGTTGAACCTGGTAATTAACAGTCACAAGAGGATCCCTTAACTGTAATTTAATTTGAGGTGCAATTACAAGGGTATGTTGGCCTCTGAAAGAGAAATTGATGCTTGATGAAGGTGATTCTTACTGAAGTGAATAGAACTGCCTGGAAGATTAGAGATTTCAAAGCCATGAGTATAATGTCAGCACATAGGTTCTTGCAGAGACAAACCTCATGGCATTTAAGGATTATGATGCAAAAAAAAAAAAAAAAAAATCATTAAGTAATAGATTTTAGAAATGCTGTGAAGCAAACTAATTATAGTTTTTAAACGATAGATAAAATGGAAAGTGAATATTGCTTTTTGGTTTTAAATTTTACTAACTCCAAGAATAGAGCTTACCACAGCATTGGCAAAGTTAAGAGTACTCTAATTTTCTCAAACGTTAATTTATTTTTAGAAAAGAAATATACGTATATGAACTGACATCATTCAGGACTACAAAGGCTGTGTGAGGAAACTAAAAGAATGAAACGTACTATCTAAGCCAGGCACAGCTATGAGACACACTGTCAATTATCAAGTTGAGTTAAACAGCCAGAATCATCATGTGTGTTATAATAGAGAGCACAATATTTAAAACTTATTGTATGTAAGGAGAATAGAGAGAAGGAGAATAAGGTTGGATGGCAGAGGGATAATTCTGAAAGAATAAAATAATAATACAAATATAGTAAAATGCACTATTTCCTTTGATATTATCTCAGTTAAATATGTATACAGAAAAATATATATATGTTGCATTAAATGTGAGAGACTCATGCGTGTATGTAAATGTGTTTGAAATAAAAATAAATAAAATGTGTTTGGAAGAGACTATCTTCCAAATCTGAAAGATGAATTGTTTTTTCAACCTCAATTAGACACTTACCAGTGCAAACTATTGATACATGGCACGTGCGTGCACGTGCGTGCGCGCACACACACACACACATACACACACACACAGAAATTTTGCTCTGAAGTGACAGGCCAAGGCCAACCCTTGGTAAAGGGAGAGAAGGAGGGATTCTTTGTTGTTTAATCATTTTGAGCTGACCTAAATTGTCCCCCATGCTCCACTTATGCAGACATAGGACTGCAGCATTTCTTTTCATTTATAATAGTAGGCTGAGTTTGGAAATACTGCATGATTTGAGAAGAGAGGTGAAGAGGTAGGGAAGGTAGCTTTTTATGCACTTCATAAATGCTGCCTATTCAGCATAACAAACCAGTGAAGCTGGAGGTTGCAAACGAGAGAGGAGAATCACAGGGGTCCTTATTAAATTCAGCTCCTGCTCTTGATTCACTTTTATCACTTGCTAAACAAAGCTTGGATCTCAGTGTTTTAAGGTTCATCAGTCCAGTCCAAGTTGCTTCTACTCAATGAGCTGAATCAATTTGTGACCAATCTAACTTAAAATCCATAAATATGACTTATTTAATATGTTATGTGGATCAAGTCAGGCGGGATTCTAAATCCCCATTTGCTTTTTATTTCTGCAGTGCTCTGCTGTCCCTAGCATGAGACGAATCTGACTCACATACCCTGGGAGACTCTAGATGGTTTTACCTCTAAGACACATTCAGTGTATTTTGGTTCCTTCATTCATCATTTCATACTGTCCTTGATTGAAACTGGACTTGAACAGAACTCTCCTGAGTTACCTCAGAGCTGCAAAGCTTAATCTAGTCACAGTTTATTAATGAAGACAGTAATACATAATGAAATGCCATTAATTCACACGTGTAATATTGGTTTCTAATTTGAGGTATCACATCTAATTATCAGTAAATTAGTTACTCAGATTCATAGCCTGGTGACTATAGGGAAAATGTGCCTACTTCTACTACCTACACTGTCAGAGAATAGAACGATGTCTATTTCTTATGAGGACAACTAGGAAATCTCTGAAGCCTTCACATCGTTATAGATTTATGGCTCAGTCCATAAAGATTGCTCAGGAAAATCAGCTCTGCTGCTTGTTATTTCTCCGCAGCTCTCATCACAGACAATGCTTGCAAAGAGCTTCATCTTAGAAAAAGCACTTTATTTCAGTGCAACAGTTAGAGGCCATTATTCTGCTGGATTTGGGAGTAAAGGGCATCAAAACATGGCAGCCATATTTCTAAAACCCCGGCTTCTGAAAGGATAAAGGAGTTCAACATTTGATCAACCTTTTAGGGGGCATGCTTCTTATTCAAGGCATAAATTCCTAACCTCTGACTCTGTGTGTGCGTAGCTAACATGGAGCCTTTGCCCCCCAGAGCAATCTTGCTTCTGCTTACATCTATTGTGTAAGGCTCGTTTCAGAAAGTGCTTTTGAATTCTGGGAAACTACAGTCATGGCCATATTGAAGTTACAACTACATACTCACAAAGACTGGCCTCATTCCAAGGAAGTATAAATGTTTGTGGAAAACATTGTCTATCTTGGCTTCAAAGCTCTCATAGCCAGTCAGCAGGGAAGTGTGAGAATGTCAGGTAAATATAATCAAGCCTTTTGTGGAAAATGTGAGAGGAGCAAAAAGCAGGGTAATGAAGCATAGATGTGGCCAGGTTGTTTCCCAGTCTATTTAGCTACATTGACTGTCCCTAATTGTTTTGCTCCCTAGTGGTTAAAAAACAACAGAGAAGAAAGAGAAAACATTGGGGGAGAATTTCAATATTAGAAAACTAAGCTTTATTATGGTTGCTTTCATTTTTGTTTTCACAAATAAATATGAACAGTATTATAATAGTACCCAATAATAACTCTGTAGTCATGTTTTGTCAGCAGGTCTATTATAGATACTTATTTTTGTAAATTTCTGTTTCAAAGGTAGAACATTTGCTTTGCGGTGAAATTGGCATAAATATCCTGCACCCAGGAGATTTTGCTTTGCTCACTATTTTAAAAAAATCCTCAAAAAATGATTTAGTCAGTTTTTCTCCAAAGACTTGTATTTATATCTTACATAAATGTTGTGAAGAAATTGAGGTTTAATTTCTTAGTTATCTAGAATAGAATTATAAAAAGTGGTAATCTCCAGCTTAAAATTTTCTTTATATTGTGATTAATCTAGCTGAATGTCAATCATCTATGAAATTGGGAAATAAGGATGGTGTTGGTAATTAAGTACCTAATAAATTTTTAAACTTCAATAGCCCTTACCAGCTATTGATCAGACCAATACAAAAGCTTGAGCAAAGATGGTACTATTTCTCCAAACTTTCAGACGTCAACATTGTCAACGAAAAAACATCCAGCCTGAGAGAAACCTTATAAAAGTTCATTTGACACAAACTGATGACAATTGCCAGAAAGCAAAATCTCAATGGATTGTGAAAATTCTCTGGAAAATGGCGGTTTTGCAACGTATTTTATACGTTAGAATCAAAGGAGCAGGGTTGCATGAAATCCATTGGTGGTAGAATAAGGGGCTGGGAGAAAGCAAAGTGGGGAAATCTCTGGGATTGGATAAAAAGTAAGTTGGAGAGACAGATACTTCTTTTACATTGATGGGTACAGGATAGTTGATAGCATTTTATGGCACATGCAGATGGTAATCAAGGGACAAGAATAACAGTGAGGGATTCTGTTGTTCCTGTTCTGGTGTGGCAGGTTGTGCTGGAAAAAGGGATTACTCTGAGATCCCAAGGGCATGTTATCTTAGATGCAAAAAGACAATAGACAGGCTCACTTAAGGTAAAGATTGACCTTTGTCAAGGAAGGTACAGGCCAAGGATTTGACTACAGGCCATGACCTGCTTTTAGTTAGCAATTTTTATGTTCAAACCATTCTATGGGGTTAATTTCGGTCTCTGAGTTTGTAGGGCCCACTATGCAGTCCTCTGCTGAGCTTGCCAGGTTTAATATGTGGCCTCTTTTTCATCCACAACACTGGTAAGCTGGAAGCCATATAAAAGAAAAATAATTCAACAGTGATCTAAAATGAGTCTCTCATGGATAGTCTCTCAGGAAATCCATGAATCCCTGACATTAATTTAACATGTTTTGTGTATGTGCGTGCAAGTAAGGAACTTGTCTCTTTTTCTCCATGAAGAGTAAAGGAGATCTGTAACTGACTGTGAATATTACAGAACTTAAAATATGTGGCCATAGTAGAGCAAACAGACCTGTCTATTAGCCCTTAAAAGGCTAAGGGACGCCTCAGATTATGTATACATACCACATTTTGTTTGTCTATTCATCAGTTGATGGGCATTTGGATTGTTTTCCACTTTTTAGATATTATGAATAATACTGCTATGAACAGCTGTATACAAGTTTATATATGAGCATATGATTTCAATTTGGGGGGATATATATCTAGGAGTGGAATTGTTGGGCCATGTAATAACTCTAAGTATACTATTTTGAGAAACTGCTAGATGGTCTTCCAAAGTTGCCGCACCATTTTACATTCTCACGAGCAATGTATGAGAGTCCCAATTTCTCCCACCAATAACACTTGTCATTGTCTTCATCATCCTAGTAGGTATGAAGTTATATCTCATTGTGGTTTTGATTTGCATTTCTCCTCACTATATATCTTTTTGTAAACATGTGTAAACAAATCTGTTAAAATAATATGCATTTTTCAATAAATAAAATAAATTTAAAAAGAGAAAGAGAGGAAGGAAGGAAGGAAGGAAGGAAGGAAGGAAGGAAGGAAGGAAGGAAGGAAGGAAGGAAGAATGGAAGGAAGGAAGGAAGGTAGGAAAGAAAGAAGGAAGAAAGGAAGAAAAGAAAAAATACACATACCCATATAATCATATATATGCTTGGATTTCCCTTTACTAAAAACCTGGATGATCAACTATAAAGAGTTCAGTAGGCTGACACCCTTCAGCTGCAGTCCCTTCAGGATGTAACACACCGAATGCCTGAGGCCGTGCTCTTCCCAGGCAGCCCCCAGCCATGGCTGAACGTGGTGGGGATATTAAGCCTGGCCATTTCTGCCCCTGGCAGGACATTCCACATGTGCTTGCTGAGACTTTTTCAGAGCTGCAGTATACTCTGAGACTTTTCCTACTCAATCTTTGTTACCTTCTTCTTTAACAGGTACCAGACCTATAAAATTGAAGGATTTTGAGGCTTACTCCTGTTTCTAGCCTTCCCCCTATCTCTCACCAGCATGGCCTCCAATAAATTCCTTATGCTTCTAACTCTGGTTTGAAATATGCTAACTGAAATCCCCAAGAGATGAAAGGGCTGCTAGTTCTTTAATTTGAAGCCCTCTAAAAATGTCTGTTATTTGGTGGAGTGGGGTTTTGTAGGTGCTTAGGACATGATTACAGCATAGATAGGGAGCTTGAGCTTTTGTGGAATCTGTTGCTAATAACACCATATATATTTATGCCATTTGAACCATTTTCACATAAATATCCTTAAATATAATACACTCCAAAAATAAGACAGTACGCTTCTCTTAAGGGCCCTGTTTCTTCTTTTAAAGTTTTTATTATTTCACTGCACTTCAGGTTGTCGAGTACCGAGAAGCTCTCTTCCTACATCAATATTTGTAGACTGTTATTTCACCTATGTCATATTTTTCACTTCTTACTGGTATATGTTTCTATTCTGGTTCTACATTTCTAACTGGATAATTTTTGTGCGTTTTACAACTGTCACAAGTCTGCACATCTAGTAAATGAGTTTAGTTACGGTTGTTAATTCTACCATCAACTCATGGACTAGCTTTGACTCTTGATTTCGTTCATATAAACTCTGCTTTTTGGGTTTATTAAGTTATATGTCTTTGCTAAATCAGTGGTGGACCCAGAAGCAGAGTGGAAAAGTAGTAGAATGAACATCGATTTTGAACTCCGTAAAATCCTAACTATCCATGTGTCCTTGAACAAGGAATTTCACCACTGCAGACATCTCCTTTAGCATCTGTAACATTTATTCAATAACACCCTACATATTCTGTTGCTGTAAAGTTTAACTAATATAAATATTTACAAAATTCATCCTCATATAGCACAGCCCTTGACACATGATATGGGTCTGTTTTAACCTGCCTACAGAACCCATGCACCCTTTCATAAATTAATCAGGGACTCTATCAAATTGATACTTTCTGACCAGCTATACTAAAGCCATTACTCTGCATGTTGTGCTTAACTGAATGTTATTCATGAGATATACATCTTAAATAATTAATAATTGCTGTTAGAGCCATGCACATGATTATGCCACAATGATATCTAAATCTTAATATGTCTACTTTTGTGATTTTTCTTTTTTTTCTTTTTTTCCCCAATCAGTGTTTGCTGAATGGAAGTCACAGGAAAGTTGAAAATACATTGGATTGGAATTTGAGTATTGTCAAGAGATGAAATCCTATAATGACAACTTTGGATTTCTACTTTAAAAAATCAGTGAATAGTTTCAGTAATGTAAATATTTCCCCCTTTAATACAGAACAACTTGAGTAATCAAGTGTGTATTTACAACTGTTAGGGGAGATTGAAAGCATATTCAGGACACCTTTCCCATTGTTTTATCACATAATGTTTGTGGATATTATAATTTTAAGTCGCTTTTCTTGTTTCTTACATATTGTTTAATTGTACCCATAAGAACTAAAAGATCAAAAATAAATAAAATAAAGGCAGACAATCTGAAAAGAATTGATGCTGAAGTACAAAAAGTTAATAGAGACATAAAAATATAATAAATCTGCAACTAGATCTCGTAAGTTACATTCATCTAATCAAAAATTTTACATAGTACAAGGAGAACTTGATAATACTTCAACAGCTTTTAAAAAAGAAAATAAGTAAAGATTATATTCAACTCAATGGATATTTATTTTTTTTTAGAATAAAAGATATTGATAAAGTATTCTTGCAGAAAAATTTTGGCATAGAACATGTTGAAGTACTCTAGTTTTTCTGGTCACTGAAAGAATGAAACTGGACTCCTATCTTACACCATACACTAAAATCAACACAAAATGGATTAAAGACTTGAACATAAGACCTGTAAACAAAAAGCTCCTGGAAGAAAACGTAGGGGGTAAACTCCTTGACATTGGTCTTGGTAATGACTTTTTGGAATTACCACCAAAAGCAAACTCAACAAAAGCAAAACTAAATAAGTGGAACTACATCAAACTAAAAAACTTCTGCACAGCACAGGAAACCATCAATAAAATGAAAATGCAAACTACAGAATGGGAGAAAACTTTGCAAATTACATATCTGAAAAGGAGTTAATATCTAAAATTAATGAAGAACTAATACAACTCAGTAGCAAAAAAAAAAAAGATCCAATTTAAAAATGTACAGGGAAAGTGAATAGACATTTCACTAAAGAAGACATCTAAATGGACAACAGGTACATGAAATGCAATCACTAATCATAAGGGAAATAAAAATCAAAACTGCAATGAGATACATCTCACATCTGTCTGAATGGCCATTATAAAAATGATAAGAGATAACATATTCTGGTGAGGATGTGGAGAACGGGAACACTTCTGCACTGTTGGTGGGAATGTATATGGTTGCAGTTACTATGGAAAATATTTTGGAGGCTCCTCAGAAAATTAAAAATAGGATTACCATATGATCCAACTATCCCTATTCTGGGTATATATTCAAAGTAAATGAAAACAGGATATTGAAGAAATATCTACACTCTCATGTTCTTTGCAGCATTATTCATAATAGACAAGGTGTGGAAACAACCTAAGTGTCTGTCAACAGATGAATGGATATAGAAAATGTGATACACACACACAAACACACACACACACACACACACACACACACACACACACACACCTGTGCACACATACAATGAAATATTATTCACGCATGAGGAAGAATGGAATTGCCATTTGCAGCAACATGGATGGATCTTGAAAGCATTATGCTAAGTGAAATACAACAGACACAGAAAGACAAATATTTCGTTTTATCACTTATATGTGGAATCTAAAAAAAAAAAGAAAAATCAAACTCATAGAAACTGTGTAGAAAAGCAATTACCAGAGCTGGGGTTTAGGGGAATAGGAAGAGGTTGGTAAAAGGGTATAAATTTTCAGCTATAAGATGAATGCTATCTAAAGATTTAATGTATAACATGGTGACTACAGTTGATAACACTGTGTTGCATAGTTGAAATGTGCTAAGAGTAGATCATAAATGTTCTCATCAAAAAAAAGAAAGAAAGAAGAAAGATAGACATGTGTGGTGATGGGTGTGTTAACTGACTAGATGGGGGAATCCTTTTACAATCTGTACACAGATCAAATGACCACAATATATACTTTAAATATTTTATAATTGTGTGTTTCCTCAATGAAGCTGAAATTTAAAAAAATAAGAAAAATGAAACACACACACACACACACAAAATAACCTGAAAGATATTTCAAATAAAATGCACATATTCCAATAATCTAATTAGAAGGCACTTTGCCTCTTTTTTCATGTTATAAAACAGGTGGTAATGTTTATTATATATAATATAAAATATTATACTTACTGTACTTTGAGTTGATTTTTTACAAAATATTTTAAATATGAAAACCAAAGTTAATTTAATATAATGAATACTTGTACAATTGTCAAGCTATATCAAATATATATATATATATGTGTGTGTATATATATGTATATATATAAAATGTGTGTCACATATTTTTAATCAAGTAAAAACATCTATGAAATACTTTTTAAATACATTTCTCACCTTCCCCTTTACATGTAAGAGTGCTCATGAATTTGTTATTATTATTCTCTTATATATGTTCCTACTATATATGCATTCATAAATAATATGCTACATAAGTTGTTGGGTTTTCATTTTATATAAATGATACCATTTTAGCATATAACTGTACCTTGTTAATTTTAACTCCAGTGTATTGCATTTATTTAACATCCCTCAATCTATTTATCTCTTCTCTTATTAATGGGTATATAGTGTTTCCAAGTATTCCTGATTACAAATAGAACTATAATCAATATGCATGTATTTCTCTCCTTAAGCACATGTCTGAGAGCTCTTTAGAATAAAACTAGTGGTCGAATTTCTATGTATTACAGAACATTTCACAGTTTTGTCAATTTTAATTTCATCAGTAATATGACTTATCTGATTTCTACACCCTCATTTAGTAGTGTCAGTCTTTCAGTATTTTAAATCTGATGTGTATGAAATATTATCTTATTTTAATTTTCCTAATTCTGAGCTGCTATAATGAGATGATCATCTTTTCCTATTTTTATTGTTATTCAGGTTTTTCTTTCTATTAGTTGCTTATTCACATTTTCCTGTTGGACTCTGTCTTATTTTTATGACTTGAATACACTCTTTTAAAATATTAGTCTTTTTAAAAAGCATGTGTGTGTGTGTGTGTGTGTGTGTGTGTGTGTGTGTGTGTGTGTATGTTTTCCCAATCTGTGGTTTATTTATTTACATTTTTAATATAGTCACTTTATATAGAACTTTTAAATTATCATGTAATTGAATTTGTTGTTTTTTTCATTATGGATATTATTTTAATGTTTTGACTAAGAAATATATTCCTACCTTGAAGTTATAATGATATTCTTCTATATTTTCATTTAAACATATTAAATTATACTCACATTAGGTATTCATATATGTGTGATTGATGTGTGTGTGTAGCTCAGCATTGACAATATTTATTGAGTTTGTACACGTTCCAGGCACTATTATAAGCTCTTTGTATATATTAATGTGTTTAATTCTTGAAATATTACATGATGTACATGATACCTTTAATCCCATAATTCAACTGAAGAAATTGAAGTGAAGAGGTTATGCAACTTGACCAACAATAGAAAACCTGTGAAAGAGATTCATGGTCGACTAGGATTCAAAACCAGGCATTCTGTCTCTTCCTAGTTAAAACATAATCTATACTTTCAGTACTAACTCATACTCCAAATCAATTCTGAGATACAATTTCAAAGTTTATTTTTTTCTTGCATAACTAAAGTAATTACTTTGTTTACCACTTGTCCATCCACTATAATAAATATTATTATACATTGTATTAAAATAAATTTTGTATAACAATCTTTAGTACTGTCATAATTAATTTACTTTATTGCATGCTGTGGAAAATAATTGAATTATTTTAAAATTTTCTAAGCAGATGTCAAAATTACATATTAACATGAAAGACTTCATGACTCAAAGTTTGAGAAATTATTCTCTAAAATTTTCTCAAAGGGGAAAAGCACCTGACTTTCCTTGTCTACTACTCATTCTGATGTTTTCTGTCCTATCAAAAAATGAATTGCTAAATTGCTACTTAAGTCTTGAGACTTCTCCATCGAGTTTAGATAAATGGGTGATTCTATTATGTTCACTTTACTTTTTTGTAGTTTCCAAATATTCTCTTGTATTGAAATTTTATATTATGTAATGCTATTATTATAAATGAGAAAGTGCTGTTCGATACATTTTTTGGCTTCTGTGGCTTTCAAATATTCCTTATATAGATCCATTCTCACTGTATTGCTTTATGTGTCCTATCCTGCATGTCTGACATCTCCCCTGATTGTGAATCTCCCCAAACCCATTTCTGGTTTCTATATACAGATAAACATGATTTGAAGAGTTTAAAAATACAGTTCTTTGCATAGGGTCAAAAATGAATATGCTTAGTAGCAGGTTTCATTTTAATTATCACACCATCAATATTGAGGAGATGGCAGGCCGTTTTTATGATTCTAAAGCCAGAGTTGGTTTTGCTATTAGTTTTATTGAACAATTGCAGGATGGTGCTACCAGTAAAGGAGCATGAAGAATTCTGAGCTGCTATAAAATTGGCTTTAAAAATGCAAATAAAATAGGGTACATGCAATGGTTTTGAGTCTAAGAGGATTGATAGTTAATATTTAAAATATCATTAATATCCTTCTTATAAGATTGAAATATAAATCATGGATAGTAGGCTCAACATACTTACTGGAAAATGAAGGTTGCCCGTAAGCCATTATGCCATACTGCCTTAAACTTAAATATTAGTAATTTTAGTCATAGGGTAAATGTGTAGGGAACTATAAGGTATATTTTTTCCCCAAAAACAGAAAGTTAAATCAGATGCTCTCACTGAAGTTCCAAGATATAAAAGACTAGCCACATCAAACCTCAGTGCTAGAACAAGATGAAATTTTACAAGGGAAATACTGCAAAATTATTACATGACTCTGAACACCCTCACTTCCAGTAAGGGCATTTAATGATGAGGATTTGGAGAAAGTGAATTTCTCTAGAGTCAGCTGGGTTAGGCTCTGAGTCCACCTTCCCATCCCCAGAAGGAAGAATGCCTGCCTTTTCTCTCAAACCTAAGAAAGACTTTAGTGAGGTCATTCAGAAAGTTTGACACCTATTCTCTGAAGCAAGGTGGGTGCATTGAACTTGGGTTGAAGGTAAAAGTAAAGGAGAGGAGATCATTAGGTTGGTAAGTAAGTCCTTCCAGAGAGTGTTGATATGTGTTCCCATGCATTTCCTGTGTGTAGAGAGAGGGAGAGAGAGAGGGAAAGAGAAATTGTCCAAAATATTATCCAGTAAGTTTGTCATTTGGAATCTAAACAAGCCTCCAAAGAGACAAGATATAGTTTTCCTGGGATTTCTATATGCATGGGAAGAAATAGTTTTGCGGTGGCTCTACACTGTCTTACCTCAGTTAGCTGGATATCCATTTCCTCAAAATTCCTTACTTATATGGTTCAGGCTACACTGACCATTGGAGAAATTTTCAAGGCTTTTGGAAGGAGAAGTAAAGCTTAACCACTAAACTCTGAAGTAGATGCTGAGGCCAGGCAGTCTGTACCCATAGTTCCTGCTTTACTAACTCACCTAGTTGTTAGCATGATGCTATACCTGGACCCATAACTCCTCTAGGTCATTCTAGGTCTTCTCCTTCAGCTACTCTGAGTCCTTGGCCAAGTGTGTGTGTGTAACTCCAGGTCAAAAAGTGCCATTTTTCCTGCAGAATTTTAATAGCAACAAAGTTGGAGGTAATGGGGCTGATCTGGCTTATGGTTTGTCCTGAGGGTCCTTGTTTGTCCCTGCATGGGCCAATTTGTCTCTGTTCTGTTCCATGTCCACCTTTCCTTTCTTACTGCCAGTCTGGCTGACCTAAATAACTCTAGGATCATGAGCAGATTCAGGACAACAGATTGCTCTACAGCTCCTACAACTGTCTGATCCCTATAATCCATCACTTATTCTGTATATCCCTGGGCAGCGTTGCTCTGGTCAAGCTCAGACCAATACAAACAGAGCAGAAAGAGGTGCATCACTCAAAATTGAGATACCCTCAGTGATGCAGGAAGGGGTTGAGGGGAATGACCAAAGAAACCAATAAAGTGTCCCGCCCCCCCCAGAAGAGTGTGCTTTCTACCTCAGTCAAGTCCAGAAAGTAGGCAACTTGATGATACTTGTATGTGATTACAGGCATGCAGGTTTCCCATCTAAGACAGAGCCTACTGGAAAGAGAACATTAACTGTCATCTAGTCTGAAGTTGGAAACTTTGACGTTTTAAATACGGGACTGGACATTCATTGTACTGAAAGAAGACTGCTTTGTGAAATAGCATGACAGCAACTTTAGTTAGCTAAGTGTGAGCAGAAAAGTTGTGGGCGCCTAGGTTTTTAATCCAGTTACAGGTGAAAATTAGTCTCACTGAGCAATGTTAAATGGATAGGTGATAACATATAAAGTGTGGCTTTGATTTCATTCCACTACTTTGATTGCTTGTTCACAATAGTCTTTGTACCAGTAAGCTTGCTTTCTTTACTTCCCAGGTGTTCGTTTACTTCCCTACGTACCTGGTCAACTTTTTCCTTTTTTCCAGTATTTTTCCCAACTTTCGTGTTTGCTGCTTGTACTAATATGATTATCTCTTTGCAAATGTCCCCTTAAGCAATTCAATTTCTAAATCACAATCTGTTTCCTTTACATTCAGTGACAAAGAAGTGAAGTTGCAGCATCAGTCAAAAGATCTGAGATTGTTTCTCCTCGAAGGAGGTGGAAATAACTATGATCCTTTTTGGAAAGCACCAAGGTAGGAGGACACTTTGCAAAAGTCACCTGTTTTCCATTTAGCCACTGCAGATTTATGAAAGTGTGCTTACATAATATTACATAGGACTTTTCGAGAACACAGTCTGATAGAACATGAGGATCTATTTCTTCGTTAAGTTTCAATGGCAAGCGAAAACAGGCTAAGAAAATGCCTGGAAGTGTGACTGTTCTAATGTGATTTAAAGCTTCAACTCAGATATTACAAAATAAGTAAGAATAGCAACAAATCTATAATATGAAAAACCACGAAGTGAGTGTAAAACAGCTTTGTCTTTGGCCTGCCTATTGGATGTAGCTTAGTTAAATCGTTGGTAATTCCACTTCCAACTTTAGTGATTGGTTTATGGGGGCTAAATTGGCTCTTCCTTTCAATGAAATTACTTTGAAATAGAAGTTTAATTATAGAAAAAGGCACAGAAAAATGTTAAGTGAAAGTGGAAAATAGCTTTGCAATGTGATTTGTGTTGGCTTTCTATTCTGGTCTCACTGTCCAGTCTGGGCCACTCAGCCCTGTCCCATGGGTCAGTAGAAATGTCAGAGAAATCACCTAAGCCCCAGCTGCTACAGATGTTCCACGGCAAGGCCAACTTGAAAAGTTACCAGTAAAACTAGGTTCTCTGACTCAAATACGTTTCGATGTGTTGCCAGTGCTACCATTTGGCAGAATGTTGAGTGTGCAGTAATGAACAGAGGAAGGCAATCTGTTGAATGAAGGTGGGGTACTCATATTAAATAGTAGGTACAAAAAGAGTAAGTTCAAGAGAAAATCGATAGGACAGCCACACTTGGGGGGGTCAGCGGGGAGAGAAAGAAATAGGCAGAAACTATAACCTATTCACATAAAATTGAGTGGGTCTAATATTACAGTGGAAATTTACTCAATAGGAGTTGTGTTTTCTATAAAGGCAGCAATACTCATTCTCCATCCACTCTGGTTACCATGGCAACATGGCTTCTTTTCTTTTCTTTTTTTTTTTTTTACAATAATACCATTATAATAAGAAAAATAGTGACCAAAAATGATGTGAAAAGTGATTAGAGGGCAAATCTCAATCCACCTTGGAAAATGCTTAGGGGGAAAGTTTGAAAATTATGTGTTCCAAAAGAAGTGAAAGCATAAGAAAATTCACGCAATTAAAGATGAGTAGAATATGTTACCTTCAAGTGTTTTCCCTGTCTGTGTCCTGCACAGTTCCAGCAGGAATTGAGGCCAATAGAACCCTGCTTGTGCTGCCGTGCACGTGAGGGGGCCGCATTCTGGTTTCTTTCCAGCTGTATCTGCCCATGTAAGGTGAGGCATCCATGGCCCTGTCGGGATGTGTACACTCAGAGACTGTGCCTTTCCTTGCAGACCAGGGTATGGTTCCTGAATTCTGGAAGGCTATACCCAAACCGCTGTACATCTGTGGTCACGGCCTGCCTCAGTCCTGCCTGGCATGGGTTACACCACTTCGTGGGTACCTCTGGGCTAAAGTGTTGACCACGGAGGTTATTTGTGGAGACTTTGGATGGATTTGGAAATCCAGGCTGGGGTGTTCGGTCCCATAGCATAAGACTGAGCCAGCGCTGGAGGAGAAGAGGGCTACATTTCATAGCCACATTTAGTCACTAAATTCTGTCTTTTCAGCTAATTTTGAGGAGTGCCTTTTTCAAAGTAAGAGATTAGAGCATGTTTAACTTTGCTATTTTGAATTCATATTTAAATATTTAGACATAGGGAATTTGAGCCTCCATTTCTGCTCTTCTTGATCTTGCAAATGTTAAGGGCAGGCCTGACACTGCATGTCGTAGCTTATCACACTTACATTTGTCTGATGATTCATTTTTTCTGTAAATGCTTTAAGGGCAAGGATGAACAGTAACCTGCACACATTATGAATACTCTTGGAGGATGACTTAGGAAATCTGTAAATACAGAATAAAGATAATTCATCTTATTCTTATGCATACATGAAATTAATCCTGAGAGCTTCCTATGCATACTCTCATCAAGGACCAGAAAAATGAACTAACAGGAGCCAAGAGAGAAGATATTTGCAGAGGTAGGCATATGCATTTTTTAAACACTATGTTAAGCAATGATGTACATGAGTTAGCATTACAGACACAATGTAGGTATGGGGCAAATTTTTTAAATATCATATTATTTTCACATTTTTCACTCCTAAAAAGAAACTGAAAAAGTGTGACCTAATGAGTCTCAATTATTGGTAACTTCCTTATCATTTGTTTGTCTTCATAACATCTCATATTTTTAAAATACTGCCCCCATCGTTTGATCAATAGAGAAAACGGGTGTGAAAGCATTTTGAAACTGTATTATATAAATTGAAACAATTTCATGTGTTAAATTTAAAACATGTAATATATAATATGTATTATATATAGTGAAACTGTACTGTATACATATAAATGTTAACCTAATTATAATGAAAATCTATGCAAATGCCTGTTATCTCAGTTGCATCATTTGCATTATTTGCATCATTTGCATTGGTTTTGAATAAATTATAATAACCACAGTAAGACATATCTAAGACATAAACTGGAATTCCAAATCTATTTTTCCTCACACTTGATTTTAGTATTGAGTATAATCTTCCTTGTGCAAGTATTTGTGTACTTACGTAACATCTACCTTTTAGAGTCAAGTTGCAGAGTATAGTGCCATTTACCAAAAAAAAATGTTGCAGAGAGCTAAGTGACACATGTAGTACAGGACTCTGGGGCTATCAAGCACAGAGGAGGCCCTGTTCCAGTGGAACTTGCAACCTAGTTGGGAAAAGTAAAGAAGAAGCTTTGTATATTATAATAATAACCATGTATAATTTCACTTATTCAAATAAGTGCTTTGTATTTAAGGAGAGTGGCCTGTAACAGCATCTCATAAAGCAGTGATTTTCAAGGTTTAGCACACATCATGATCCTCTGGAGGGCTTGTTAAAATAGATTACTGGACCCTAACTCCACGGTTTGATTTTGCACATCAAACTACTTCCCAAGTGGATCTGATGCTGCAGGTCCTGGGACTAAACTTTGAGAAACTCTGTGTAAAAGAAATCTCACCTAGATTGGGCATGCAACACAACTTGAGCTCAGCAAGTTCTGAATAAATGTGTACTGATTTTAATTACGGGCTTCCCGTAAAGTGTCCCACTTACCAGGGATTTCATTCTTCTTATGACCATTTCTTCAGGAGTGATCCTGAATTTATTATGATGCACACAAACAATTGAGCAGAAAACCAACAAGTGGTAGTTATGTGACTAGAAATCGAAACAAAACAAAACAAAACTCATACCTTCACCTTTCCTCTTTGATTATTGTCATTTATAAAAATTATATTTTAAGCAATAGAAAGTGTAGGACATTTTCTGTGAAAGAAAATGAGGAATAGTAATTACTGTAATGTAAGCAATAAGGAATTACAGCACAACAAAAGGCATAATATAATACAAGAAAAGTAAGTTAAATAAAATGCTGTGCCAAGAAGCCATTGGTGTACAACCTATTGTTTAGTTTAAACTGAAGAAACTGTACAAAGCAATCACTAGAAGTTACATGGATTTGAAATGTCAGTATATCAAAATATGGCAAGCTACACGAAAGTAGCTAAAAGGTGAATAATTCATAGCTATAATGTTTTGTTCCAAGCTACCCTAGTTTTGTTATCGTTGATTAGCGATCACCCTACTCACACTGAAAATTTAAATATTAAAACAGACTGAAAAATTAAGCATCATATTAAATAAAATACTGTATTAAAACCTTATGGCTTTTCTTGCTATAATGTAATTTTATAGATAGAAACATAGAATTAAAATTCAATATGGTTATAATTTTATAATAGTGTTTATAGATAGTTTTATATTACCGTGTTTCCCCGAAAATGAAACCTAGCCGGACAATCAGCTCTAATGCATCTTTTGGAGGAAAAATTATAGTAAAATAAGTAAAATAAGTAAAATAAGACTGGGTCTTATATAATACCAAATCTCATATTAATTTTTGCTCCAAAAGACTCCTTAGAGCTGATTGCCCAGCTAGGTTTTATTTTCAGGGAAACATGGCAGTACAATGGTGAATGATTATAAGAAATACATTTTAGAGATAAAGTTGTAATACATAGATAAATTATAAACTGATTTCCCTCAAGGCTACAACTACACAATGCAACAACACTATAATTTTCAAGAAATGGAAGAAATGACCTTTGTGTGCATCTAAAAGAAGCTATTCCTAAATAGTTCCTTCAGGCTATTAAGCTGAATCCCGATTCTTCAGCCTAACATTTTTGAGGATTCTATTGTTTCTATAAAAATCAAGTTTGTTTGTTTGTTTCTTTGTTTGTTTAATCCTAAAAAGCAACTATTAGAAAGAGTGACCTATGCTTCTCAAAAATAGTTTTGCTCAATGGATGTTGGCTTTAAGAATAAATTTAAAATATTAGATGTGTGTTAACTGGTAGTTTATGATAGCTTTACTTATCATGATCACACATCTCAACAAAAATAATATATGTGTCAAAATATAAGTACACCAATATGGAACGGGCCATAATTTATGTCATTCCTATTTGTCTGGGTAACTTAATAAAACAAAAATTGGCAGTAGTGTCTGTGATCTTGATAAAATTTCTGTTTCTTGTTAACAAAAATTCGCAGGAGAAAAATGGTTGAACTAATATATGCAGACATTCTAATTCTGATTTGATTAATATTCCTTTCTAAATAGCCATGACCTGGGGTAGTTAGGGTAGAATACCATTAGAAATCATGGAAGTTAAATTGTAATTAATTTTAACATTAAGTAAATGTGCTGAAAGAAGTAGCAGAGCCTATCAAAACTATGAAATGATGGTTATGAGACTCAGCTAAACCGCCATCTCCAGAAAATTGTTACTTGACCCAAACCGTTGGAGTTAGAGTGGATTGCATGCCGTTCTTCTCTTCAATAGCACCAGTGTTTAACTCTGCAGTGGTCCAGCTCACTACATGTTGTTGATAATATTCATTCACTTATCTGTCTGCTCATTTGAACTGTGAACTCCTTAGAGACATTCAATGTCTCATCAATTTTTTCCTCCTCTTTTTAAATTAGATTGTTTTAAAAATTAAGACTGTTTTTAGAGCAGTTTCAGGTTCAAAGCAAAATTGAGAGGAAGATACAGAGATGTCCTATATATCCCCTGGCCCTACAAATGTATAGCCTCCCTCATTATCAACACCACTCACCAGAATGAATGGTACTTTTTTTTTTTAATCAAGGATAAATCTACATTAGCACATCATAATCATCAAAGTCCCTGGTTTACATTATGGTTCACTATTGGTGTAGTAAATTCTAGGAGTTTTGAAAAAATGTATCATGATACATAACATATACCCATCATTTTAGTATCATACAGAGTATTTCATGGCCCTAAAAATCCTGTGTTCTGCCTATTCATCTCCCCTATCCCCATCCTCTAACCCTCAGGAAACCACTGGATTTTTTTGTTGTCTCCACAGTTTTGCCTTAACCAGAATATTGTATAGCTGGAATCATACAGTATGTAGCCTTTTCATGTTGGCTTGTTTCACTTTGTAATATGCATTTAAGTTTTCTCCATATCTTTTCATGGCTTGATAGTATATTATTATTTTTTTTTAGTGCTGCATAATAGTCCATTGTCTGACTGTGCCACGGCTTATTTATTCATTCACGTACTGAAGGACATCTTGGTTGCCCTCACATTTTGTCAATTATGAGTAAAGCTGCTATAAATATTCATGTGTAGGGTTTTGTATGGAACTAAGTTTTCAGCTCCTTTGAGTAAATACCAAGGAATACAATTGTTGGTTCATATGGCAAAACTATGTTTAGTTACAGAAAACTGCCACACTGTCTTCCAAAGTGACTGTACCATTTTGCATTCCCATCAGCCAGGAATGAGTGTTCCTGTTTTCTACATCCTCAACAGATTTTGGTGCTGTCACTGCTTTGGATTTTGGGTCATTCTACAAGGTGTGTAGTGGTATCTCATTGTTGTTTTAATTTACATTTCCCTGACGGCATATGACTGGGGAACATCTTTTCATATCTTTATTTTTCATCTGTATATCTTTGGAGAGGTGTCAGTTAAGGTGGTCTTTGGCTCATTTTTATATTGGGTTGTTTGTTTCCTTGTTGTTAAGTTTTAAGTGCTCTTTGTGTATTTTAGAGAACAGACCTTCATAAGGTCTGTCTTTTGCAAATATTTTCCCCTCAGTCTGTGGATGGACTTATTCTCTTGACATTGTCTTTAGTAGAGCAGAAGTTTATAATTTCAATGAAATCCAGCTTATCAATTATTTATTTCATGGATCATACCTTTTGTGGTATATCTAAAAAGTCATCGCTATACACAGTTATCTAGGTTTTCTTCTCTGTTGTCTGATAAGAGTTTTAAAGTTTTGCATTTTACATTTAGGGCTGTGATCCATTTTGAGTTATTTTTTGGTGTAAGGTCTATGTCTAGATTTTTGTTTTCTTTTGTTTTGTTTTATTTTATTTTGTTTTGTTTTTGTTTTCGGATCTTGAATGTTCTGCTCTTGTAGCACCATTCATTGAAAAGATTATCTTTGCTCCATTGAATTGCCTTTGTTCCTTTGTTAAAGATCAGTTGACTACATTTATGTGGAATCCTGTTCATTTTTAAAACTCAACACACTGCAGAATGACTGGCACAGCATAAGTTTTCACCATATTTTTGTTCAGTGAGGAATCTTGATTTGGATATGACGTTTTATGTATTTAATTTCTAAGTTTTTTTTCCCCCAAAGGCAGTTGACAAAAATGCACACTAAGATAAAAGTAGATGGAAATGATCATTTTGAAAGAAAAAGGACGAGAATAATGTTAGTAAGCAAACAAAATAACAGAAAAATTTAAAAACTGTTAATTTTAGGTTAATATTTAATTCTTACCATCTTATTGGCTCCTTTAAAAAAGGGAAGGCTGCTACACTATATAACATTCTGGAAAAGGTAAAACTATGGAGATAGTATAATGATAAGTGGTTGCTAGGTGTGTGGGGGGGCAGGTAGAATGAACAGGCAGAGCACAGAGGATTTTTTAGAGTAGTGAAATATTCTGTATGATAATATAATGACAGATACATATCAGTATGTATTTGTTTAGACCCATTGAATGTATAACACCAAGAGTGTACTGCAATGTAAACTGTGACAATGATGTTTCCATGTAGGTTCATCAAGCATAACAAATGCACCATTTTGGTGGGAGATGTTGATAATGGGGGAGGCTGTGCATGTGTGGTGTCAGGGGGTAGATGGGAACTCTCTGTACCTTCCCCTTAATTTTTCAGTGAAAGTCAAATTGCTATAAACAAATAAAGTCTTACATTGTTTATAAAAAAGTGAATTAAAAAAAGGGATGGCTGTTGATAAGAATGAACTCTATAATAAATAGCAAACAGAAGTGCTAATTTGAAGTGAAATATGGTTAAATTAATATTAGTACCCAGATATAATAACAGAAACTCTTAATCTGCTGTTAGTCTAGGTTAAAAAAAAAAAGCTCTAAGGGTCTCAGAAATTAAAGCAAAGAGAGAAATATAATCTTAATATTTAAAATAATTATAACATAAAAAAATTCTGATTTTCAAAATTAAGAGCCTAGAGAATTTTCCGTAATGCTTCTTCAAGGCAACATTGTGTGATTTAGTGGACAGTATCCTTTGAATATCCAATATAATGACTGTAGAGGCAAATTTCAGGTAATGGCTCCTGTCACATTTCTGAATCCAAGCTGAGCACATGATGTCACAAGAAAGTCTAATATAAACAGCTGTTCAAGATGTCAAAGCACTGAAGTCTAAATGCAGTTCTCAGAGAGTCTGGCTTGCTGTAAAGGTACTGTTCTCAAGATTAAGGGTGATACATTATTTAACACACCCTCCAAAAGCAACCCTGTTAATAGCAACAATGGTGTGGGGTTTTTTTGTTCATTTTCTTTTTCTTAGTATTGAGGAACAAAGAGTATAAGGTTATAGTCTGTGGAAATCTAGAGAGCTGATAGTCATTCTGTTGATCAAAGGCCCCACATGCTTTATGATCAGCTAAAGATAGTTGATATCTGAAAAGAAAATTACATTTCAAACAAGGGATTATGTCCGAATAAGTGGCCACCCATGGTTGCATGAGGGTAGCAGGAGAAAGTATTCCCAGCCTGATATTTCCTTGGCAAATAATTCTGCATCTCCTCCAACATAAAATAAATAAATGGTTGAGGCTTTAAAACATATGCCTCACTAGATGGCCTCAATAATTTTAGCCTGAACCATTTTCATAGCAAATATTATCAATCATTCACCAAGGCCTATAAAACATTTTAAGTAATTTGACTTCCCAGTGAACCATTAAAAGCTAAATTAGTTGTAAAATAGACCCTGAGGTAACCAAACATGTTAGCAAGCTGGATACAGTTGTTGGATAGAAGCCAATTAGACTTTGGAGAACATGTGCCAAAAACTGATTTCAGTTTTAGAGTAGTTGATCCTAAATCATTTCATCTGACAGCAATTGCCAGCTACCAGATCATGATAATAAAGTCATATTATCAACATCTTGCTGAATACATATCTTTTGGTTCTCTTTAATAGTAGCAACCATTCATTCAGCTCATCTTTTGGTTACCTATAGTACTAGCAACCATTCATCTAAGAGCTATGTTAAGTCATTAATCCAAAGTTCAGGAGAAAGAATGTTAAAAACTCTGATTTTGAGAAACTGGGCTTTGGTATACTCCTCTGCATTGTGTGTATTATGTTAAATAGGATTCAATATACTGCCGGAAATTGAAAGTTATATATGCATAGTTATAATGGTATCAAACACTAGAAGTCTATATTTCAGACACACATTTGCATAATCCATTATTGCTATTTTTCAACCATCTACATTCTTATGGATATTTATATTTTGTCATGTCCAAGCATTAAAAAAAAAAAAGCCAAAGTTTCTATATGATTGAATCTGAGAAGAAATACAAAAGAATAAAATATTTAAATAGTATTTTTATCATTGTAAAAGAAAAAAAGTAATTTGTTCTTACAATTGAATTTTTTTTTAACAACGATTCCGTTTTTCCAGATAATACAGTTACTTTCTTAGGACTGCTTTTGATAACTAAGAACACGTGACACTCAAGAAAAGAGTCAAGAAAGTCTAGATTAGGATACTTTTCTGCAATAAACTTAACAAATTATAACTACTTTCTGGATATTATTCCTCATAAAAGAGTTTTTGGAGAGCTGAATACAGGCATAGATTACTCATTTTTTTGTTGATGATTTAGAAAATAATTGAAATAGCTCATTGTTTTGCAATCCCTTGTGTATTAATACTGGAAGTCTACGTATAGCCAATGAATTTAGCTTAAGGAAATTAGTATCAAGACAGTCTGTGTTTAATAATATTCTAACTGGACCACATTCAGACTTAGTAGAATGAGGGGAAGTAGGTAAATGGAAAGTAGCCTCTGCTCTATCTCCCAATTGAAATTGGTGTAACAGAGGTTTTTATAAGAATAACATCACAGAAACATTGAAACATAATTGGACTACTCTCAGCATAATTAGTCCTATAAGTGTGATTTTAGTCTTCCTATGAACTTCTGTACCTAATTGGCAAAATTTAGTAGGAGGATGGAAAAGTAATAAATACAGGACATTCATTTCAGTGTTTCAGAAACATAATTACTACTTATTAATAAGTTTTGCCCTCTTTATCTTTTTCGGATCTCATTGTTGAGTTTCAGAAAGTTTTATAACATTTATACATATATTCATACACATGCAAATAATATGTATTCTAATTTATATCATTGAATAACAAATTGAGTTAAACAACACTTAATAAGTATTATATCTTTATCATCTGTCTCTGAGATCTTGGCATTTTTCATTAAACTGGTACAAAGATGATCTAAGATTCTGGTGTTAAGCTATTTAAAAGACCTAATAGCAAAGAAGTAAGAAACAAATACATCAATTAGGACTTATATGTGTTCAGTCTATTTTACTTATGTTCTAGCTTTAATTACAATAGTGTCGACGCCCATCCCACATGACTTTTACATGAAAATTCAGATTAGAAATATTTTGTTGAATTACAATATCAAATGTTAGAAATCCAAGTCAAATTTACTGAAGTAATGGTCAAATTACAGTCCCTTGAATGTTATACTTAAATTAAAACTAAGAAGATAATTGATTTGGCAAAATTTCTTACATGTTTACAGATAAATTATGTAATTTATGTTTAGTTAAAATTACTATAGAAAACAAATGAAAAAATAATTACCCATGTAAAATGCCTAATATAATTTTAATATTTGTTATACTTTTCTGTACTGAAAATTTTTTTCTTATAGATTTATGTTCAATCTTAACTGTAATAATTATTACTGCAAATTCATGCTAAAGCACAACATTCTTTCTCTGTTAGATTGATGCATCTGGTAACTTTCTTTAACTTTTGAAGTCATCTAATACTCAGTATTTCTCTTTATGGAAATTCTAGGTCTCTTTTTCATCCCATTTCATTTTTATAGTTAGTGCTTTCAGTAGTTACACAGGCCCAATGCTCAGGCAAGAATGAATTTAATGCTAGTACAGTCATTAGAAAGTATTGAATTCAGACACAGTCACAATGTGAATTGCATGCATGGTTAAAAAGAGAAGATGGATAGAAACCTGAGGACGAGTATAAATAAATTGCAATTCATTCTTTGTAAAGTATTGTACACATAAACACTAATTAAGAGATTCTAGATAAAACTTATCTTGTTGAGCTGTAGCTCAATTTCCTTTTTGCTATGGTTAAACATGTATATAGTTTTCTATTATAGACTTTGAAACCGTGACCACTGGGCAATGTGGTATCTTAGCTGACAAATGGTTAGTATAGGAGATCTTAATGCAATGTGAATAGAATAATTCGTATTGTATAACTTTATGGCTGTAACATTGTGCATATACCATAAGATTCACTTGTAGAAAATAAAGATACAATGACTTTTTAGTTACAGTGAAGCAGAAATTGCTGCAATGCATTGCAATATGCAAATTTGAATTTCACTTGAGGGAGTTTCCACTTAAAGTCAAGAATTCCAAGAAAATACGTTTGTACAATGGTTACCCAATATTTTAAAGAATAATCTGAGTTGTTTTTTGTTTGTTTGTTTGTTTGTTTGTTTAATTTGGTCAGACAGAGGCAAGTTGAACTACTTTGACTGTTATCTGCTGAGTCAGTGACTCCTACAAATAGTAATAACAAAAGCAAAGCAATGTTGTTCTGAAAGCAATTATCATTACGACTGGGTTTAAGAAATTAAGATTGGGTTTATGAAAATGTTTTTTAAAGATCAATTTTTATCTTGAATCCCTCAAGTGGGACAAAAGATACCACAAACAAAGCTATTTCAGGAAAACAAAACAAAACAAAACAACAGCAAAAAAAAAACTACCTTGATGAAAAAAGAAGAGGAGGAAAGTAGATAAAGTAGAGAGAAAAAATAATTGAAATTTCTAACCTATGTCTTTCTATATAATAAGTCACCATGGCATAATATGGCATTACAACTGGAAGTACAGAAATAATAGAGTATAGGGATTATATATTGTCATAAAATCGGTTTAAGAGTTTACATGAGTTGTAATCTTTCTGTTTTACAAGAAAATACTAAATTTATATGTATTATTTTATGTTATAAACCATATGTCATATATTGAAAATACTTATTTTGTTAATATATAGGAAGTTATTAAAACAACATAATACATTTAGAGGCAGCATGTTACTAAGAAAGTATAATTGTAAAAGCGAATAGTTTTGAGAGTTATGTATGCCTCTGCTTTAGCAATAGAGCATGTATCTGTCAGGATCATCTAGGCCATGCTGTGATAACAACCCAAAATTCTCAATGAAAGTTTATTTCTTTTCCATGTTTCATGTCCATCAGGGCGGACCGCGGCCTAACTGTATCTTGTCCTCAACCGTGGACCCATGCTAACAGAGCATTACTTGGACTCATCAACAGGACTGACACTGTGATAAAGAGAAAGAGAATTAATACCGGTACTGCCTCAAAAAGTTCTGCAGGAAACTAACACACAATGGAAAAAGCAAGTCATATGGCCACACCTCACTTTAAGACCACAGGGGACTACAATTTACCAAGGGCCACGAAGAAAATTAGAAATATTTAGTTTACATTATTAATGACTAATATATTAGTACTATGAAATCATATCTGACCAGCAAAATCTATGTTATGCACATCTGGTTATTAGAAGATGACAGACTAAATTATATTACTACATGCTGTGTGTGGGCTTACCTGAAAACAAACCAATATAGATTGCTACTTTGTTACTATTTATAACATCATTATAAAGCAAGTAAAGCAGTATTTGAGAAGGATCACAAAATAAGTCAAGATAGGCTAGTTAACAATATGAAATGTTTTTGGCTTAAACAGTAAAAAGTTGCTTTTCACTTAATTTTAAATGAATGATCAAGGTGTTTTGTTCATCACAGTCATTCAGGGGCATAGTAGACTGATGAAATCTCCATTACTTCTTTTTAACTTTTTAAAATAAAATTGCATATATTTAAGATATACAGCGCGATGATTTGATATACCTATACATTGTGCAATAATTAGTAGAGTTAAACTAATTAAGGTATCATCACCTCACATAGTGACCATTTCATTGTGTGTGTGATGAGAGCACCTGAAATCTATTCTCTTAGCAAATTTCCAGCATTCAATACTGTATTGTTAAGGAAAACCATTGTCCATTACTTCCTATATTTATCTTAATACAAGTCTTAATGGCTTACCTCTTTAAAGGAAGAGAACTTGGAAACTCACTTATTGGCTACTGAACACTTGTACCTCAAAGTGAGAGTTCTGAACCCCAAGAGATAAATGCCCAAGTCTTGATGAGCCCTGGTTACCTCCATTATAAATATAAGACAGTAATCATCAGTAATAAAATGTATTCTTCAATAAATCTTAAATTCCAATTATTTGCATGTAGAATTTCTCACTTTAACAACAATATCATGTGGTAGCTACTGGATTCATTTTTTAGTCTTTGTACTAATTTTGTTTTTATTGGAATGTCAACTTGTAAGAATTTGCAAGATAGTTTAAGTCTCTTACTAAATCAGTGGTAGGAAAAGATAACTTATAAAACATTGTATTTTGTATGATAAAAAAATGAAATTCAAGGAATATATTAATGGACCAGAAGGGTATCGTTGGCCCACAATTAGCCTTGACCTGCAGTACCAAAATGATTGACATAGGAGGAATGACCCGTGAAAAGTGGAAATAGCCATAGTTCTAATGTCTAGAATCCAGACATTTAAAAATAATAAAATCAACTTTAAAAATGTCAATACTTAAATCAACTTAGGAAAATTAACAGTTCAGTTTTGCAAATATTAGAAAAGTACATGTTTAAGAGAAATTAATTAATTTGGGGGGGAAATCTAGTAAAATGTTAAGGAAAATATTTTCTGTGATTATATGTAGGTAGATAGGGCACTAAGATGTCTTTAAAGTTTTATTTTTTTAATGAAAATGCAAATCACTTGAAAGAGAATAGTTTTATATTACGTGTACTATATTTCTCATATTATATATAAAAGAAGCCTATGATTTCCCCTAAAGCTATCAACTGTATCTTTATGTGTACAAACTATCCACAAAAACTAATTATATTGGCCTAATATTTAGAGATAAACATTATTTTTAGTCTTCTAAGTACTTATGTCTTTCCAAGCTTAATATGTTTCCAAGGTTAAAGTCAATGCATAATAATCCAATAACAGAGAATAGAATCAATACCAATGAAGCCTAACTAAGTAAGATAAAAAATGTTCCTCTTTCACCATATTGTAATTTGAAATTATTCGTGGAAATGCCTTAACTGTTAGAGCTTGATCAAACATGATGTTTTTACAATGATTTAGAGAATAAATATGAATGTGAATGCATTTTGCTCTTTGCTATGGCAAAAAAAAAATTTAAATACATTCAAAATATTTAGTGAATATGCTCTAAAGAATCTTTTCTTCTTGGTCGTGGTCAATGAAAATTAAATTCTGAATTTGTCAAAAGAGTTTATGTGCTTAGTAGTGAGAAATAAACCAACAAGTTCCTTAGATTTAATGAGTATGTAAATTAATTTCTCCTAAGTAAATAGTTCTGAAGATGGTACTGACATTTAAAAAAAATTGTCTATGACCACTGTTGTTCTAAAATGTAAAAAAAAAAATATAAAAGGAAATACTGTGGTGCTCTAATTTACCATATTTTATCAATGTCCATTTATCAATGTCTATTGACATTGTGCTTGTAATCAGCATCCATAATGGCTCCTCACGATCCCCACCTCCTGGTATTTACACTCTTGTGTAGTCCTCTCACTCTTTGTACCAGGAAAAGTCTGTGTGATCAGTAGAAATTGCAGAAGTGATGGTAGGTCAGGTCTGAGGTTAGGTTATAAAAAAACTGAAGCCTCTGTCTTAGGCTTTCTCTTTCTTGGATTACTTGCTTGGGAGAAATCACGTCATAAGCAGCCCTATGGATGGGCCCACTTGGTGAGGCCCTTAGATTTCTGGCCAACAGCCAAGGGAATGAACTTGGAAGCAGATCATTCAGCCCCCATCAAGTCTTCTGAGATTCCAGTTTGAGCAACAGCTTCAGGGTAATCGGATGGGAGACTCTGAGCCAGAACAACCCAGGTAAATTGCAATTGGACTGAAACTTGGAAACTGTGTGCGATGTTAAATGATGTTTAAACTGATCAGTTTCAGGGTAATTCATTATGTAGCAATAGATAAATAATATTATGTTTATAGTAATCTAGCATCATTAAAAATATGTATAATAGGTATTATATCATTATGTAGACTAATAATTTTTCTACTGAATATCATTTTCTTATTTATTTGAAAAAAGAGGACAGAAGAAAAGAAATATGATAACTACGGTTAGATTCATTATGGTATAACCATGCATTATAAATAATATTATTTTGGTAAATATCACAAAGCCAGAAAAAAATGTTTTTGATTATTTTAATAATTAAAAGGAAATATCAAGAAAATGAATTGCCAGGAGGCAGAATGCTTGAGTTTGATTTCCAATTTTACCATTTGCTAGCTGTGTAACTTTGAGCAAGTTACTGAAATGGTATAGGCCTGTGCTTCTTTATTTATAAACTGAGCATTATAATATAACTCATAGAATTTTTAAAAGGATTTAATGAGTTAACTCATACATAATGAGTTAACATAACATAGGTCCCTTAGATGAATCCCTAGCATTCTGTGAAGTTTCAATAAAAGTTAGTCAAATATGTTACAATCCTTTCTCTTGCTCTAATTAAACTACAGCAGCTGAGCCAAACATTATTTCAGATGATGCCCACTCTCCCTTGCCATCCCAGCGTACCTTGTATTTGAGGAAGAATGGGACAGAAGCAAGGGACTGAGCAAGTTTCTTATGTGCCAGGCCTGAGGCTGAAGAGAAGGTAAGGGGTGTGTGTGTGTGTGTGTGTGTGTGTGTGTGTGTGTGAGAGAGAGTTGGGGCTGGAGGCTTGCAGCCCCTTGCAGTAAGGCATATCCCTAGTGGGATGGCACAGTGATTACACATCTGATATGATTTTTTCATATACTATTTTGAAGTACAATTTGTTATCCCCATGCCTTGACTTCTCTCTGTAACATTTAGATAGGCCCACAAGAAAGAAAAAATAAAGTCGGAGTGGGGGTGAGAGTGGGTCAAAATATATACTTGGGACAGAGCTAGAAAAAAATCTGACTTCTGATCAGTAGTGGCATGTAATTTTCAGTATTCTTCCCAAATTCTGCCCTCCTTCCATATGTCTCTTCCTTACATACGTAATAATTTGTGTGTCCACCTTGATAAAAATAGGTAGATTGTCCAGAACTGATTTACATAAACTAATTTAAATATAATTTTATAATAAGAGGCTAAAATTGTTTGTTATGTGAAAACTTGTATTTTTACCTTATCTTTAACCATACCAAACTTTAAAGAATTTTTGACATTTTGTTGTATAATGTACATGCAAATGACATGTACCTGTGTACCTCTTTTACTTCCACACAAGTGAAAAGTCACCATATTACTAGTACTGCAGAAATCCCCTTTCACCCTTAGTAACCCCAAAGCTTCTTCATCTCCTGAGATAAGCAGTATATAAATGTATCCGCTATATGTAAAAAGTAAGGTTATCTGTATATGTAGTCAGATAACGTAACTTTTCTTTGCTTTTTATTTATATTTTTTCTTCCACCTTTATAGGAATCTTTAACATTATTGTTTCGTTTTGCATGTTTTGAATTTACAAGTACGTACATGGGTCAAACTGCATGTTCTCTTTTGTATCTTGTATAATTGATTCAACATTAAGTGAGAAAATTTATCTTTATTGTTGTACATAGCTCCGGTTTGTTTTATTTCATTGAAGTATAGTATTCCCTAATATGAATGTATGATCATCTATTGCTTGTTCTATTGTTAAGGACTTTGGTGATATTTCTAGGTACAATATTACACATATCAGTGATCCATGAGGACATAACCATTTGTACATATTTAATATATATTTAGGGCTTTAAGTGCTTGATTATATGTTATGAATATGTCAAATGAACAAGACAATGCCTCATGTTTTCTAAAATAGTTGTATCTGTTTACAGGAAAATATGAAAAATGGTGGTGCTCTACATCCTTGGCAATACTTGTTATTATCAGACTTGATTTTTCCAATTCACTGGGTGTGTTTTGAAATCTCTTTGTGGTTTTAATATACACTTTTTTGCCTGAGTTATTTTATGTCAGTATTTTTCATCTTTGTTAAATTATTTATTTACAGTTGACATTCAATATTATTTTATGTTTATATAAATATAATTTATATATTTATATACATTATAAATATTGTTTTTAATTTATATGAAAACATTTATATAAATTATGCAGTTATTTTTCAGGTTAGTTTAGCAGCCACCTGTCACTATACATAATTGTTGCAACATTATTGACTATATTTTTTATACTGAAATTTTACATTCCTGTGACTATTTTGTAACTACTAATTTGAACTTCTTAATCCCTTCACGTTTTTCACCCAGCCCTCCAACCTCCCTCCCATCTATCTGGCAATCATCTGTTTGTTGAGTCTGTATCTATGAGTCTGTTTCTATTTTATTTGTTCATTTATTTTATTCTTTAGATTCTACATATAAGTTAGAGCACATGGTATTTGTCTTTCTCAGTCTGACTTATGTCACTTAGCATAATACCCTCTTTGTTGCAAATGGTAATATTTTATTCTTTCTCATGGCCAAGTAATATTCCATTGTATATATGTACCACTTCTTTATCCAATCGTCTATAGATGGGCACTTGGGTTGCTTCCATATCTTGGCTATTGTAAATAGTGCTGCACTGAACATAGGGGTGCATATATCTTTCAAATCAGTGTTCTGGGTTATCTGAGTGGCAGGGGAAGGCAATGGAGTGCATTGAGCAGAAAAGTGGCATATTTGTTTTTCAAAGAATTGACATTACTGCATTGTAAATATACTGAGAAGGGGTGAGAGTGGGTGTGCATTGATCATTTAAGATGTTACTATAATACTTCATAGTGTTTAAAATTAGCCAACTTTAATCTTTCTTTATCTTCTCAATTATGTGCCTTTTTTTCTGTTTCATTACTCTTATTATTATCTTTAGTATTTCCTTCCCAAACTATGTGTACCTACTATTAAAAAGAGAGTAGTGAGTGTTCATTCAAGAAAAAAAAATACTTCTGGCTAATGGCAAGAAGAAATGTATGTGGATAATCTGTTGGTAGATTTTCTGATAATTATATAATTAGGAAAATTTTGTATGGAAGAAGTAACACCTTCTCTTTGATACAAGACCCTACCCTTACACCTATAGAATATAGAAACAATTTCAGTGTCATGATTCACTGATACTTCTGCTACTTTCTATATAAACATATATTAAAGATCATTTTACACCTGATTATCTTTTTAAATATTTGCATATAATTATCATTGACTTGATATCAACTGAATCTTTCATGTGTCAACCCAATTCCTTTAAAGATATTTTTATGTAATTTTAATCACTAACTTTCCTCCTGCCTATCCACCTGTTTATCAGTGAGTTTAAAATATGATGGTGCCGCAGTGCAATATATAATAGATGTGATGCCATGTGGACATTGTAGAATAGAATAGTCCAATTGCATCTAATTTTACTAGCTTTCAACTAGTATAATTTAACCATCTCATTAGCTTCTTTGGGAACATTTTAATAATTCTTACTTCTGATACAGTCATACTGAAGTTAGAAATTCAAGGTCTTTTGTACATGAACCACTACTCTGATATCTCAGATTTAATTAAATTTGTGTCTTAAATATTAGCCTTTATACTGATATACAATAAAGTCAGCTGAACTTGGTTCATTTTAACTCAGTTTTTCTGAACAATTGAAATTTTTCTGTATCTGCATTCTGTCATCATACATATGTATTCCTTACACCAATATTGGTTTTCTATTGCTCCTGTCATTTCCATATATTTACTGGCTTAAAATAACAAAACAATTATTATCCTATGGTTCTGTATGTCATAAGTTGGACATGGGTCTCCCTAAGGTAAAATCAAGTTGTTTGCAGGACTGTGTTCTTTTCTAGAGACTCTAGAGGAAAATACATGTTCTCTCATTTTCTACTTTCTAGAAGCCACCCACACTTCGCTCAAAGACCCCATTAAAACAATTAAACAAGGAGCCCATCAGACTGAGGTGGCTCTTATGCCTTGTTTGCCTACATAAACAAACCAAAACCTAATCCAAAGTCAACGCACTCGAATCCAAGAAAATAAAGCTTATGAATAATAATCACAAACATCCAACTAGGCATTCCCAAGCAAGGCAACTGCCTATGATATGGCCAATCAGATAATTTCCTTGCTTAGCTTCAGCATCTTCTCCCCTTGCTCCTGTGGCTGCTGCATTATTAACTACCTTCTGGCACTGCCCCATTCAAGTCAATCCGTGCTTCAATAAGCTGTTGAAAATTTGAGTGTGTCTCAGTTTATCTTTTAACACTCCCTTCCATTTACAAAGCCAAAGCACTGCATCTCCCGGACTCTCTTCTGTTGTCTTCTCTCTTTGATCACAGCTGGTAAAGGGGTTTCTGCTGTTAAGGACTCAGGTGACTAGAATGCATCCACCAAAATAATATAATCTACCCAACTTTAAGGTATTTAAAGAGAATCCTTTTCTCATGTAACATAATATATTCATGGACTCCAGAGATTAAGACGTTAAGATGAATATCTTTCAGGAGCAATTATTCTGCCTAATGTAATTCTCTATAAGTAATCACTTATTTTATCCAGCTAATAATCAATTGCTGAGCAGATATCATATGCCTATATAAGTACTAGACAAATTTCAAAAATGATAGTAATTAGTTGAAATCAGCTGCCAGTTTATACTTAGAATGAATGCAATTGCATCAGTAAATAGTGTTAAAATAGCATAAGAACAGTGTACAACAAAGACTTCTTACCTGTGGCTTGACAAATAAAGCAGATGTAGTCCTTCCTTTTGGATTTTATCGTCCATGGAAAAGATTAACATTACACAAACAGACATACAGAAAAAAGAATTACAAGTATTTAAATGGTCTATGAGGAATTCACAGAGGACCATGAAACAGGAAGTTACGGACTCAATTTGGATTCTTAAAAACAGTTCTCTGAGAAAGTAGCATTAGACTGAAACCAAGTATATTAACAGTCCGTTGGATGAGAGAAGGTAGAGCAGGGGTGCTGAGGAGTAGCCCAGGTAAATAGAACAGGTGGAGGTAGAGCCCTGAGCTGGGTATTGGCTTAGAATTTTGTGGACTTAGAGAAGCCCAGCTGGCTGGGTTGTGATGAATGAAGGGGGAGAGCAGGAATGCATGAGCCTGAGAAGTCACTAAGGGTTAGGGGCCTTGGAGACCAGGTTAATCACAGGTGCAATGGTATCTCCAGTGAGAAAGTGAGATTTTTTTTTTCTTTCTTTTGATGATTAGTGAAGGCGAGGCATATGGGGATGGTTTTTCAGAAGAGCTGACTCTGGAGTTGTGTTTTGAATGATGAATAAGTGTTTATCATACACACAAGGGAAGAATGACATTCTAGCAGGAATGAATAGCATGCACAGAGGCAAGGAGGCAAGAAACAACAATTTTGTGCCATGCAAAAATTGTATAAGCGTGCTTTCTCAGTTGTAATTCATCTCTTCAATAAAAAGAAATGGAACATCAGAAGACTTGGGGGAAGAGGATGTATCATTTTACAAGAGAAGCCTGTCTAAATTGATGTTAATCCTTAATCTGCCCTTTGTGGGTAAATTTATTAAGCCATCACTGTATCTACTCAACTAAGCAGGAAGCTTCAAAAAACAGGCCCATTTTTGAATTCTTGTTTTGCTAACATATTTAATCAACATATTTAACCTTTTTGGACCAATTTCCTCATAGGAGCTTTTATAATAGTGGGTAGTCTGACATGCCCCCTTTGGTAGTGATAATATATGTTAAATATTACTGATATACTGTCCATGTTCACCTGTTTTGCTTTATTCCCTCTATATTTACATAGTATTATATATAAAGCACTGTACATTTGAAGATACAAAAAATAATATTCAGTTCTTAATTTTGCAGCATCCATAAGGGTGATCACTCATAGATACAAGAAACTATATGATAGAAGGTGTATTTCATAATTGGAAGCTAATCTATTATTGGAATTCAGAATAAGAAAAGGTTCAATATGAAAAAATTTAATAGAGGTATTGGCCTTGGATGGTGGGAAGATTTGGGGTGTTATTTAAGGAAGGACTTTCTATTTAGAGAGAAAAGCCAAAGTAAAAGCCTAAAAATATAAAGGGAAGGTAATAAGTCCTTCACCTTGGCGGGAACACCAGGAGACTCTCACATTCAGACAAACCATGAGGACAGCTACCTTCTAAGTCTCTGAGCAATGCTGCATCTGCTTCTGGAGTGTTCTTTTCTTGATACTTCGCCAGCTTTCTCTAATTTGTCTACTTTGTGTACAGCTTTTATTTATGGGTATTTCTGTTTATGACTAGGTACCTGCATCTGGTTCCTTCTCTAGTTCATGATCTTTTATTACTGTTTATCACAGGGGACTCAAACTTTACCTGTTGTTACAATTGTCATTAAATAGTCCAAGGTTTTATTTCCTCATGTGTGTATGTAAGCGGAATGTTTAGATAATATTTTATGTTGTTTTCCTCCTTGAAAAAGAAAAGTTGAAATTTATTTTATTATTAGCCATTATTACCAATACTTAGTTTAAGAATATAATTTTTTTATGAAGAAAGTGGGTAAGTTTTGCATCATGGGCATATGTATTCTTCCTTTTTAAATATGTTTAAATTTCTTTTCACAAAGAGAAAGAATACAATTTACTTACCACATTTAAATAGAAACAATTGTAAAAACATACGTTGTTGTTCCTATATAAATTATCCTACACTTGGGTATATAAAATTCTGTTGGTGTACGTGTGTATGTGAATGCACAAATATATGTGTGTGGGGGCTATGAGCATGGCTGTGTAGTGTGTATTTGGAATGGCATCTTGAGATTTGACTCTGCTCTTAAATTTCTTTAGAATAAGGACCTTAAAACTTCAGGCAGGGGGCAGGAAGAAGCAAGTCGAACTGGAAGAGTGGTCTCCACTATCTTAAAGCGTTGGATATTTGTTTAGCCTTTTATAGATTTCAAAGACAATTATAGAAAGTTTACTTTGAATAACTCATGTAAACATGCATTACTGCTCTAGGATATAGGTGCTATTATTTCCTTTGTACAATTGAGGAAACAGAAGCAATGGAGGCCAACGTGAATGGCTCAAGCTCATGTAGTTACTTACTTAATAGAGACTCAGAATACAACTCTGGAGACTTTGTTCCAGCGACTTAACAACTGTTTCATACATTTTTGTTCTCCCCAGTATGATGACAAGGACTTGAGTGTATCAAACTATGGAAACAAGCTTAGGAAAAAGGGTGTAGGGGGCATGCATCATTTTTCTCATTGCTATAAAATCTTGGCTTAGTTTGTTTGCCAATAAACAAAACATTTCAAACATGTACAAAATGAATCATCTTCATGTGTGTATTGAAAAGTAAGCAAGGTTTTCACAAATATTCAAAAGGTAATCATCCTCAGCCTTTTTTTTTTTTAATTCAACATGCTTCATACTCAAGCAAATAAACACTAGCTTTTGTCATTTAATAACATATTATGTATATACCGCTTTAGGTCAACAGTTATACGTTTAAATCAATATCTTTAAAAGCAGCATAATATTGCAAATAATGATTATGATACAATTTGTTTAACATTTATCCCATTGAAATTAATCAAAAGAAATCTAATTTATGAGAAGAAATTTTAAAAATATATAAAAACTGGCTTTTTGAAAAGTGTAGTAAAAGAAACAACCTATCAACAGTCCTGATTAAGATCAAAAGACAGAGTAAAAATATAATGGGAATAAAATAAATGATAGAATCAAAGCTGAAAATGTTTATAAAAAATATTATTGCTAGAAATTTCAACAACCACAAGGAAATTTGTAACATTATAGAGATATTGTGTCAAAATCAACCCATAAAGAAGTAGAACAGGTGGAAACCCACAAAAGGAACAGGAAACCTACCATTCAAATTGTAAGGATTCCAAGTGGTTTTAGAGTTTAGCTCTAGCTAACCTTTAACAAAGTGATAGCTTCATTGTTATTTACAGTAGTCCAAAATAACAAAAATATGACAACTTACATTTTATGATGCTAGAGTAACCTAAATACCATCACCCGATAAGCAGGAAATATTACTGACATTATAGAGTGAATATAAAAATAATCTGAGTAAACATTGGAATATTTTGTCACTAGCCTTCAGAGTTTCTCTATCCTGAAGAAAAATACATTGAATGAAGTATACCAATATGAAAAAGCGTATTTTCAGCTAATGTCTTCACAGAGGCCATGGATTTAGCACTCTAAGTTTCAAAGGTAACCCTACTTGTTTGAGCTGTGAAGTAAACATACAGTATCAGTTACTTCTGCACCAAAGGATCATTTCAAGTAGCACAGAAAGTAAGAGCTCTTCTTATCTTCTTGTTATTTTCCCCCAGTTGATGAAAACCATTAATATCTGATGTAATTGCCAACTCAGGGACTTAGGATTTAATGTCAAATTTTATGCAAAAAATGTGCATAAATTTTCTTGTACAAGAAAAGTGACTGCTAAATTTGATAAAGAATGAGGCAGACAAAAATCAGCAAATGATAAAAAACTAAGGTGGCACCATGTGAAACTGCAGAAGAACCAGGACAGAAGTAGGTGCCTTTATCAGGTATTAAATTTTTACCCTGCCCTCTGAGAGATTGACAGCTTTAACACTAGAGCTACCCTGCATATCATTCATTTGTGGTAATTGTTTTATGGATGATTATGCATTAGATAATTGTTTAGTAGATTATCTATGGCTTATTCCTTATTATCAATTATTTCTTAATTGGCAGTTTAAAGAGCTCTATAATCTTACCTGAAATTGCACTAGAATACCTTATAGACCCTAACATCAGGTAAATATTTCCAAAGCATAGGTTTAATAAAGCTAATGACTTTTGCTTTCTCTGCCAGTTTATTTAAAGTTATATCAGCCATTGTTTTGACTTTTATTAGGGCTCTTTTTTCTATGTTATCATTTTATGGTAGCAATTATATATGCATTTTATTTTGTTTAGTGTGTTTAGTTGATTTTACTGCTAAAAACTCCAGGATTTTTGTTTGTTGTTTTGACACATTTTAATATTTAGAAGAGCTACGGAGAAATTGCTTTTATTATTCACCATTCGTTATTTTTGTTTGTGGTTTATTGGGTTTTATATTAGAACATACTTATTTTATAAATTATTATTTATTGTATCCCATATTCTATACCATTTGCATAATATAACTTGCTACATAAGTTGTGAAATCAAGTTAAGAATGATACCTATTACATGGTTTAAATGACTAAAATAAAATCAGCTTTTACATTGTAATCAAATGCATAATTCCATCAGTAAACACAGCTTAAATGAAATTCATAATTTTGATTCTTCCAGAAACATTGAATATTAAGACATGGAAGTCATATTGATTATATGTAGTGAGTGTCTTAAATTAATGGGGAACCTGCTGGTTCAGGAGCTAGTGTAGATCCCTAAATGGGTAAAAATGAGTGGTTTTAAGTTGATTTATAGCTCCTAAAATCAATGATGAAAACAATAATCGTAAGAGAGCTTTCCACCAAATTATTTAACAAATATAATCAAACATTCCAATTATGACTATTTCTATGATGACTAGGTTGATATATCATCTAGTGTTTGATGCCTGGGTTCATTAAGAGCTATTTCATTAAGAAAATCCATAAAATCTTATTTTTTCTTATATTTCTGTTTCATTTTGTAATATATAAAATGTCAATATAGTGACATTTCAATATAAGATAATGCAAGTGACTAAAAATTGTATGCACAACTGATTTTTGTGCATTTTTACTTAGTAAAATTATAACAACATGAATAATAAAAATATCAATTATAAGATTCTTTCATTTGTGAATCCTTACCAGTGCAAATCACCATACAAAGCATCTGAATAGTGGTGAAGTAGATGAACAAAGTGGAGAACAACCTAATTGAACAAATACATGGACCAGATACTTTCAGATAGTCATACATGCTATAAAAATTCTATTTGGATGGCTATGAACAGTTTTCAAATGATTCTTATTTATATTATTCTCATTTATAGTAACAATCATGCTGACTGAGCAATATTATTATAAATTTATCCTGCTGCCATCCCCCTGCCCCCAGAATCCAGAGACCAGAAGATTCTAATATGGTGGAAAGACTTTGAAGCCAGATAGTTGAGGCTTGAAAACATATCTCTATCACTTATATATTATATTATCGGTATTATATCTAATCATCTTAGCCTCCATTTGATCATCTGAAAAACTGGAATCTGATCCAAAAAGGATTCCATACAATTAAATGGGGAAAGAATACTCTTTTTCAACAAATGACACCAAGATATCCACAGGCAAAATAATTAAATTGGACCCCCCTACCTCATACCATATGCAAAAATAATTCAAAGTGTTCATTGATTTACATTTAAAGCTAAAACTATAAGACTTAGAAGAAAACATAGGGGTGAATCTTCTTCACTTTAGATTTGGCAATGGTTTCTTAGATATGACAGCAAAAGCATAAGAAACAAAAGAAGAAATAGATAAATTGAATTTCATTAAAATGAAAAATTTTGTGCTTCAAAGGATACCACCAACTAAAAGTGAAAATAAACTTTGTGAAAATAAAACCCAGAAATAGGAAGAAAATTTTACAAATCACATACCTGATAAGGAAGTTGTATCTGAAATATATAAAAAACATTTAGAACTCAACAATAAAAAGACAAATAATTCAATTTGAATAATGGTCAAAAAAGTTGAATAGACTTTCCTGCAGAGAAAATATATAAATGGCCAGTAAGCACATGAAAAGATGTTCATTTGTGAAATGCAGCTCAAATGACAACAAGATACCGATTCACACCTACTAGCATGGCTACAAGCAAAACAACAGACAATTACAAGTGTTGACGAGGTTGTGGAGAAATCGGAACGTTCATACATTATGGACGGGAATATAAAATAATGGTGCCAACATGGAAAACAGTTCAGCAGTTCCTCAAAAACTGAAGTTGTCATATCATCCATTCTATCCCTAGATATATACCAAGAAAATTAAAGGCATTATGTTCATACAAAAACTTAAATGCAAATGTTCATATCAGCATTTTTAATGAGAGCCAAAAAGTAGACACAATCCCAATGTCCATCACGGGTAAATGGATAAACAAATTGTAGTGTGTGAATACAATGGAGTATCTGTCAGCCACAGAAAGGAATGAAGTACTGACACATGCTACAACATGAATAAACCTTGAAAACATTATGCTAAGTGAAAGAATCCAGACACAAAAAGAACACATATTGTATGATTTCATTTATATGAAATTTCCAAATAGGCAAATGAATAGACAAAAGTAGATTGATGGTTTCCAGGGGCTGAGAAAAGGTAAGAATGATAAGTGACTATTAGTGGGTATAGAGTTTCTTTTGGGGGTGATGATAATGTTCTAAAATTATATAGTGGTGGTAGTTGCACAGTTCAATATACTAAAAAATGTCAAATTGTACACCTTGAGAAATTAATTGTATGGTAGTGAATTATGACTCAGAAAAACCATTACAAGAAAACTGGAGTGTGATACTTAACCCTAGGGATATTCTATACACGTTAAAGAGCATATGTATGTAAACACCTAGTATATCACGTCTGGAATTCAGAAAGTACTCAGTATATGGTTGTTATTCTTTATATAATTTCATTAATAATATTTGAGGGTTCTAAATGTCTTCGCACTAGCAAATGCATCTGTCTTTTAGAAAAAGGTACACTTATTACCTGAGTGGAATGGATGATGCCTGTTTTTATTTTCTTTGTAATTTACTTATGGCATTCATAAAAGAAAATTAAGTACATGCTTATTTGTATGCTGTGCCACATTATGTAAAATTTTGTTTTTCACCAATCATTCTAATTTTAGAGATTCATGAAAGCATAGGAACTAAAACATCAAAAATAACTACTTCAGATAGTACTATATAAAAATCCTTGTTCAGATTCTGTTTTAAATTTAGTCTTTTGGGGAAAAGATTCCTCTTTGCAACCAACAAAACAATATTAAAATGTGTTATATGCATGTCAACTATTCAGAACGTATAAGTGGCTTATATGAGAGTTCATTAGCAACTAGGACTAAAGTTTGTATTTAAACAAATATTTTGGGGTGAGATACGAGTTCTATTCTCTTCTATATTTCTAACTTACTTTTCTATAAAGCCAAAGTGACATTAGATTTAACGTTCATTCAAATCTCTGTTATTGAGTATACTTATCCCAAATGTGCCAATGTACATGGATGGAAACTTTGTTCCACTTGGATTTGCTGTTCTCGTTTTGCTTATCAAAGTCTCTTCTCACTGAAAGGAAGAGTAATGAATTACACTGGTAGATATTGGTTCTATTGACATTTAATTACATTTTTTTCCTGGATACATCATAGGGTTGTATATCCCTATATGGAAGTTAAAAGTGTCCTCACTTTTACAAATAAAATATAAGATGACGTATAACTTCTAGGCAGAAGGCATTAAGAGAAAATGTGTAGTATGTCCCCTTCCTTCTGCCATGGTGACAGGCATATTCCAGATACAGGAAGCTTCATTTACCAGGGTCCTGTTATGAGGAAAACCTGAGACAAACTTATAGCCATAATGAGAAGTGTACCTTTGTTTTTTGTTGTATTTTGTTTTATTTGTTTTGTTTCGTTTTGTTTTCATTTTAAGCCATTGAGATTGATCATTGTCTGTGACCACAGGATAGCCTAGTGTCTCCTGACTACCACAATGACTTCTGCTTTTTGAAAAGCCTAATAAATATGCAACTTAATATTTTAACATTAGATCAAATAACACATTCAACACTAACGTATGCATTCCCTACACATATCCTTCCAATATATTCATATAAATTAATGCATTATTCAAAAAGTTTAGAACTACTTTTAAATGTAAGCATTATCTTGATCAGTGTTACGGTGAGAAATGATGTTCTTAACCGCAATGTGTTTATGGTGAAATGTGTTATCCAATATGCAAACATATGTTCATTACTTGCCATACAGATTTCTTCACACATGTTTCATGACACCTAAATGTAGTTTACAAAACTGGGGAAAAGGTGGCTATTTTAAGTAAAATGCACGATTAATATATACTTTTTTCTACTAGAAGAAGCAAAGGACAGTAAATTTTTCAATCTAGAATACAAGGACAGTCTCTTGATTTTTGTTTTGTTTATATGTCACATCCACCCCCTTCCTTTTAGTTCTGCTGTTAGCTAAATACTTCAGGTTATGACCACCTTCCTGTGGGAGTTTTTAGAGAGTTGCTAAATTGGTCTGTCTGTCATTCTCATATCCTCATCTTCCTTTTCCATGGTTTCAGAACAATTTTTATCAAATGAAAACCCCATCTTAAAGAATTTCAGTGGTTTCCTATTAGCCCATGGAAGGAAATCCAAACTCTTATGCACAACTTACAAGATCTTGCTACTATGCCCACCGCAGGTGGGTTGTACGTGCCTGCAGCCTTCCTCCTTCCTACATCTATATCCGACCGTACTGAGGGAGTTGCAGCTCTCATAAGCAGTCAGGATGTTTTAGCCTTCTGAAACTTTGTTCACGATATTTCCTGTGTTAACAGGATTACCTTCAAGGAAAACATGTCAATAAATACAGCAATGCCATTGGAAACATTCAGCCACTATCTCTACCACAGTATGACTAAATGAATATCGTACTAACTGCGTCCTGTTCTTGTGCCTTTTCTCCAACTGTTTTCCCCCAGATGGGACTTTTATTATTCTAGTTCTAGCTCAATTTCAACATGAAACTCTGCTGACTGCAAATCAGTTTAAACTCTTACATCTGTGTTGTTCCATGTTCCTCCATAATGAGTCTCCAGCCACTTTTCCAGGCATAGTTCCCCCTCCTCCACTACGTGTTCCCACCTAGCCTGTCAGTCTGAAGTACTCACTATATTTACATATGGCTGACCGTTTTGAACTCTCATTTATACTCTGTTCCCTCCTTCAAATCCATTTTCCTGAATGTTATCAACTTAAGTCTTTATTATTTATACAGTAAATTATGTATGTGGTTTTTAAAAGTTGTATAAACTAAAATTAATATTTCTCATTTTTGTTCTGTTCCTAATCCATTCACTAAGAGACTACCACTAGTTACTATATCAGCTTTTAGTTTTCTGGTGATTATGACCAGTATAACATTTTAAATGGAGTATTATTTAATAGATTAATTCTACTGTAGGCTTTAATGCAACTTAAAATAAACTCTTCATTATTTTTTTTATTTTTCTTTGGTGATGTATTTTTATTCAATCTTATTTATTTTGATTGAAATAAAAGGAGCATGTGTTTTTATTGTAACAAGGAAAACAATACACAAATGGTGTAAAAAGTTGATAATCTCTTCTAACCTCCATTCCCACCCCTGTGGTGTAATCATCTTAGCAGATTGCTTTATTTCATTGCCCATTTATCTTCAGTCATACAATCCTATGAAACATATGTGCACATCTATAGGAGTGGCAGACATTGTTAGTCACTCATCCAATATTCATTTTTCTCTTCTACCCTGCAAATAGAACCATTTAAAAATATTTACTATCATAACCTTTCTTTCAGATAAGGGCATGATGTGACACACTTCTTGGCAGTGAAAAGGATGTAGATGTCAATTAGATAGGCTTTTAGAAAAGTTTTTTAAGGGAGAAAGGTTCAACTGTTTCTTCTTAAGCTTGTCTTTTAGACCTTTCTGTTATGAAATAGTCCTGATAACTCCAATCATAAAGTTCAGGAGGAGTGGATTGAAAATGAGTCCATCACTGGTTCCTGAACAAGGAAAAAAGGATAAGAATTGTCCTCCCACCATTTTGTGTCTATTTCTCTTTTTAGGTTGTATAAGCAGTCGAGTACTTCAAGGAGACCCCCCAAAATGAATAATAAGAGAAAGTAGACTTCCTTTTACTACTTGTTGCTCAAGTCATGCTGCATCTTTCTTGCAAAACATAGGTATAGACTCCACTGGTAAAAGGCATCTAAAACACAGTTTAAAAATATACCTATGAAAATTACTATTTTCCTTGAAAGAAAAAAATCACTTGTATTTTCATATGAATTGCAAGTTGGGAACATTGCTTTTTAAATTTTTTTTGTCATTATGAATCTCAAAGTTTATAACATTTTACACTTTATAACATATTAGATTTTTTTTTCAAAATAAAAAGTAAGCATAAATTTTTACATTTGGAAATTTAAATTTATACCAAATATTGGGAGAATGCCATTTGTGGTCACAACCAATATTTATATATAAGAGGTAAATTTTATATATAAGCATATATCTCAAGCAAAAATAATTTTTCGCTCTACTTAACCCAAAGATAAATCACAAACACTTTGAATTCTAAGTGTTCAGATACTGTTCCTTTAAAAATTTGTCATTGAGATGATGAATACTATACATACCAAACTGTTTATTTCAGTATAAGATGTTGCTTATGCAAGTGTTCATTCTGAGTACAGCAACTGTCATTGTCATGTAGAATTTAAAGACACAAAGCATAACAGATTGGTTGATTTATTCTTTCAAAGATAGGAATAAATATATCTATTAAATGTGTTCTAAATTAATTCATTGGTTTATTTATTTATTCAAGTATTTATTTAGTCCCCTTATATGAAAGAGTAATCCTCACAAAGTTCTTGGTATTTGAAGAGAAATAAAGTCTCTAGATATATCATATTTGACTCTCAATCTATTAATCCTTTTTTTTTAATAGCTATGTGGGAAAATAAATGGCCACTAGTGTATCTTTGGTTAAGCATTTAAAGAACATTTATTAATATTCAAGAATCTTTGAGGAAAAAAAGAGAAAGCCTTCTTTTTCTGAAATGTGATCTTCAAAGTTTCCTGACTGAACCCCCATCAAAAAGTCAGTGCATACCATAGTTTGCAATTTATTCTTTTACTTGTTTATTGTCTATCTTTCCACTAGAGGGCAGGACCTTCTCAGTTTTGTTAAGGGCTGTATCCTCCGGGCAGTTAGTAGGTGCTCAAAAAAAAAAAAAAATGAACTGATTGATTTATTAGATTTATGTAATCCAACTTTTTGGGTCCTGCATTTTATGATATGCTTTAACTTGGCCCGTGTTCCCACTGAACTGCGTTGCTTATACCACATACACCAGAAGATTCCTCTGTTTGGCTTGTGAGTTTGTTCTTTGGATGTGTACAGTTATTAGTCTGTTGTGAAGTTGAAACATCAGACAAGTACACGGATCTCAGTTGAGCCAGCAAAACAAAACCTTTGTAAAAGCAGTCTGGCTGAAACGTCTGGATTTACAATCAGCTAGGTTTGATCTACACTATGATGTGAGCAGCAGGCGACTCAAAGCATCAATTGTCCAATCATGCCCTGTGAAGGTCGTGTGCAGCTGGCTGACTTCACAGAAAAGTACAGCAAGGATGGTGCTGAAAGCGCAGTGAGAGTGTTGACAGAATCTCTTCTGTTTCCAATATGGTCTATAAAAAAAGATTGTATTTTAAATATGTTAGCATTTGAAGTGCAAACTACTCTTTCCATTAAAATTTCCCCTACAGGTACTGAAAGAACCCTAAGTGATTTCATATGTCATAGTCCAGTACACATACTTTCTTATATAATTGTACCTACCTGAAAACAATTGAGAAATGAAATACACGCATTTCATAATTTTGACCTTCTTTACACATAGCGATTTCCTTACATGTAGCCATGTAATTCTGTGTAACATTTTCTGTATTTTTGTCAATATCATAAGCATTGGATCTGAGGTACTAAAAAATATTATTGATAAAATGAGCATAAACCAAATACCCAGAAAACAAAAGTTTTCGGAAATCTGTTCTTTAATTAAATGTAAAAATTATAACTAATAACAATACTATCAGACAGTTGTATTTCTAAACGGTATAAACCTCTAGGTACTTTCCAATAAAGTGTTATCTAAACGCATTTATTGTATTCTCACATGTTCAAAGCATTTGCTTTGAAATTATTATTTGTGTTTACATTTATATATATTTGTTTTATAGAGATGCATACATATACTTATAATTTTACATTATATAACATTCTTTATCTTTACAGGAAAAAAGAGTCATCCATTTCTAAATGCAATCATCACCATTATTAAATTAGTTTTTTGTTTCAGTGAATTTGCCTGTTTCTATATATCAAGGACCTTGAAAAACCAGAGATGTCAATTTTATATGCAAATATCTAATTTATGACAAGTAGTGCTTAAAAAAGACAACTTTGTGAAAATAAGAGAAGATACTCTCCAAAGTTAATTAGGCTGCCACATCAATGCTCCTAAAATAATCAAAATCCTCCCTTACTATTGCAAATAAATATTCTCCCAAAGTCTAAGCAAAGATCAATTTTAAAATGTATTTTGTTCCTTGTTTAACTAGTAGTCATTGCTGAGAAAGCAGCAATTACTCATGAGAGGTTTTCCATTCGCACATTCAGTAAAATTATACAAAACCTGAAAGAAGTGAAGGCATAAGCTGCATTGGATTTTTTTTTTTTTTTACTATCGTAGAAAAGATTTTATTTATTTATTTATTTTTTGCATTGGATTTTGAGAGAAAATATTTCATGCAGAAAGAATAAGAAGCACAAGGGCCCTGATACCAGGCCTGGTATGCTTGAGGTACAGCCAGGGGACAAATGAGCAGCAGCTGATTAGCAGGAAGGACAGGACAATGCACAGCAGACAGTGGGATGGAATCATAGAGTTCATTCAACTGTATACTCTGAGTGAGATGGGGCAACAATGGAGAGTCTTGAGCAAAGGAGAGATACGACCTGCCTCTGTGTTAAGAATAATCCAAAGCCAGTGGGCAGAAGTAGGGAGACCAGTTAGGCGGTATTGTTATAATCCAGTTAAGAGATTGATTTTCCAAATGGCAAACCAGTTACCCAATAACTTTTGTTTAAAATAAAATCCATATTTAATTCTTTCTTTCTTTCTACTGCATAGAATTACTATAATTAAAACCATTTGACACAGGCATACATATAGAACTAGAAATAGATCGAAGATTTATCAAGTATAAAAAATAAAGTCTGTTAAGATTTTGATTGTAATTATACTGAATTAAGAGATTAGTGGAAAAGGCAGCTTTATGATATTGAGGCTTCTCATCCAAGACAAATCATAATCATCGCTTTCTTTTCGTGAAGAACCACCACAACGATAATAATTTCCTTTGAAACCTTACTTTGTGCTGCCATCATTTGGATCATTATATGCTTTAATTTTTCTTACATAATTTAATTTTTTATTTATGTATTAAATTTATTGGGGTGACATTGATTAGTAAAATTATATAGGTTGCAAGTGTACAGTTCTATAATACATCATCTATATATCGCATCGTGTGTTCACCACCCAGAGTCAGTTCTCCTTCCATCACCATGTATTTGACTCCCTTTTCCCACTTCTACCTTCCCCTCCTCCCCTAACCCTCTGGTAACCATGACACTGTTGTTGTGTCTATGATTTTTCATTTGTTTGTTTGTTTGTCTTTTTTGTTTGTTACTTTCAGTTTTATATCCCAATTATGAGTGAAGTCATATGATGCTCGAATTTTTCTGTCTGATTTGTTTCATTAGCATGATAATCTCAAGATCCATACATGTTGTCATAAATGGCAGTATTGCATCTTTTCTTATGGCTGAGTAATACTCTACTGTATATATGTACCACATCTTCTTTATCCAATCATCTATGGAAGGACACTTTGGTTGTTTCCGTGTCTTGACCACTGTGAATAATTCTGCAGTGAACATAAGTGTACACCTATCTTTACAGATACATGTTTTCAGATTTTTTTGGTAGATACCCAGAAGAGAGACTGTTGGGTCATATGGTAATTCTATCCTAAATTTCTTGAGGAACCTCCACACTATTTTCCATAGTGGCTGTACCAATTTACATCCCTAAAAGTGTTTTATGAGTGTTCCTTTTTCTCCACAACCTCTCCAGCATTTGTTACTACTTGTCTTGTTGATAATAGCCATTCTAACAAGTTTGAGGTGGTATATCATTGTGGTGTTGATTTGCATTTCACTAATAGCTAGTGAAGTTGAGCATTTTTTTCATATATCTGTTGATTGTTTGTATATCTTCTTGGGAGAAATGTCTGTTCAGGTTCTCTGCCCATTTTTAAATTTGATTGTTTGTTTTTATGTTGTTGAATGATATGAGTTTTTTAATATATTTTGGATATTAACCTCTTATCAGAGGTGTTGTTTGCAAATATCTTCTCTTATTTTACTGGTTGCCTCCTTGTTTTATTGATGGTTTCTTTTGCTGTGCAGAAGCTCCTTAGGTTGATATAATCCCATTCATTTATTTTAGCTTTTACTTCCCTTGCTTCGAGGTCAAATTCATAAAATCCTCTTTGAACCCAAAGTCCATAAGTTTAGTACCTATGCTTTCTTTTATGCAATTTATTGTTTCAGGTTTTATGTTTAGGTCTTTGATCCATTTTGAGTGAATTTTGGTATATGGTGACAGGTAGCAGTTTAGTTTCTTTTTTTTGCATGTGGCTTTCCAATTTTCTCAGCACCACTTATTGAAGAGGCTTTATTGTCTCCACTGCATGCTATTGACTCTTTTCTCAAAAATTATCTACTCATAAATGTGTGGCTTTGTTTATGTGTTCTCAGCTCTATAGCATCGGGTCTGTGTGCCTTTTTCTGTCAATACCATGCTGTTTTGATTATTGGCACTTCTTAGCATCTGAGCGCAAATTGAAGTCAGGAGATGGGATGCCTCCAGCCTTGTTCTTTTTTCGTAGGATTGTTTTGGCTATTCAGGGTCTTTTGTGATTCCGTACAAATCTGACTATTTTTTCTTCTAGTTTTAGACAAAATGTCATTGGGATTTTTATGGCGATTACATTGAATCTGTATATTGCTTTGGGTAATATGGTCATTTTAACTATGTTGATTCTTCCAATCCATGAACATGAAATATCTTTCTGTTTCTTTCTGTCTTCTTCAATTTCTTTTAATAATGTCTTATAGTTTTCAGAGTATATAGGTCTTTCACATCCTTTGTTAATTTTATTGTTACGTATTTTATTCATTTTATTGCAATTGCAAAAGGAATTGGTTTTCTCATTTATTTTTCTGAAATTTCATTGTTAGTATATAGAAATGTAATAGCTTTTTGTACATTGATTTTGTATCCTGTAACTTTACTGTATTTGTTTATTGTTTTTAATAGTTTATGTGGAATCTTAAGGTTTTCTGTATAAAGAATCATGTCATCTGCAAAAAGTGACCATTTAACTTCTTCATTCCCAATTTGGATACGTTGGATTTCTTTCTCTTGCTTGATTGTTCTGGTGAGGACTTCCAATACTGTGTTGAATAACAGTGGTGAGTGGGGGCATCCCTGTTTTGTTCCTGATTTTTGAGGAAAGGCTTTCAGTTTTTCACCATCAAGTATGATATTAGTGATATTAGCTGAGAGCTTGTCATATATGGCCTTTATTGTGTTGACGTACTTTCCTCCTATATCCATTTTATTAAGTGTTTTAATCATAAATGGATGCTGTATCTTTTCAAATGCTTTTTCTGCATCTATTGATATGATCGTATGATTTTTATCCTTTATTTTGTTTATGTGCTGTATCACATTGATTGATTTGCATATGTTAAACCATTCTTGTGCCCCTGGAATGAACCCCACTTGATCATGATATATAATCTTTTAAAAGTATTGTTGTATTCAATTTGCTAGTATTTTGTTTAGGACTTTTTTGTGTCTGCATTCATCAGAGATGTTGGTCTGTAGTTTTCTTTTGTGTGTGTGTGTTATTACCAGCTTTTGTATCAGGATAATGTTAGCCTCATAAAATGAGTTGGGAAATATTGCCTCCTCTTCATTTTTTTGGAAGAGTTTGAGGAGGACAGGTATTAAATCATCTTTGAATTTTTGGAAAAATCCACTAGTGCAGCCCTCTGGTCCTGGATTTTTGCTTTTGTGAAGGTTTGGGATGATCATTTCAATTTCCTTATTGTTGATCAGTCCATTTATATTGTCCAGTTCTTCATGATTCAGTCTAGGAAGGTTATATATTTCTAAGAACTTGTCCATTTCTTCTAGGTGGCATATAGTCCTTCTTTGGCATTTGGTGGCATATAGTCCTTCTTATGATTCTTGTATGCTCCTTTGTATTTTTGTGGTATCCATCATAACTTCTCTTTTCATTTCTGATGTTTGTCTTTTCTCTTTTTTCCTTAGTTAATCTAGCCAAAGGTTGGTCAATTTTATTAATCTTTTCAAAGAAACAGCTCTTTATTTCATTATTTTTTTTCTTTATTTCATTTGTTTTTTTGTTCTCTGTTTCATTTAGTTCTGCTTTAATTTTTATTGTTTTCTTCCTTCTGCTGACTGTGTGTTTCATTTGTTCTTCTTTTTCTAGTTTTTTTAAGATGTAATGTTAGGTTGTTTATTTGGCTATTTTCTTGTTTCCTGAGATAGGCCTGTAAGGATGTATATTTCCCTCTTAATTCTGCTTTCTCTGCATCCCAATAATTTTGATATGATGTATTTTCAATCTCATTTGTTTCTACATATCTTTTGATCTCTAGTGCTACCATATTTCTTCTTTGACCCAGTCATTCTTTAATAGCATGCTGTTTAACCTCTATGTATTTGTGGTTTTTCCTGCTTTCTTTTTGTAGTTGATCTTCAATTTCAAAGCATTGTGTTCAGAAAATATGCTCGGTGTGATTTCAATCTTCCTACACTTGCTGAGACTAGTTTTGTTTCCCAACATATGGTCTACCCTTGACAATGTTCCATATACACTAGAAAAGAATATATAGTTTGGTATTCTGGGATGGAAATCTCTGTACATGTCGATTATGTCCACTTGGTGTAATGTGTCATTTAAGGCTGATATTCCCTCATTGATTTTTCTGTTAGGATGATATATTCATTGCTGTCAATGGCATATTTAGGTCTCCCACAACTTGTAATTTGTCAGTTTCTTCCTTTAGTTCTATTAGTAGTTGCTTTATATATTTTGGTGTTCTCTAATTGGGAGCATATATATTGATAAGTTTTATTGTCTCCTTTATCATTATGAAATGTCCTTCCTTTTCTCTTGTTACTTTTTTTCTTATCCTGAATTCTGTTTCATCATATATAAGCATGGCTACACCTGCTTTTCTCTGGATGCCATTTGTTTGGAATATCATTTTCCACCAATTTACTTTGAGTCTAGGTGGAGATGGGGTGGGCTGGGACAGGTGCCTGGTATGTTTGTGGCTTTGATCTCTTTCGAGTAATGGTGAATGTCAGACTAAAGTTGCCTCACCCCTATAAGTCTTTCCTTGTCACTGGAATTAGCCGTACTGTGCATCTGCCACTCAGGAACTGTCTTTCCAGTTCTCAGGGCTGTAGATATTCTGCTCTTTAATCCAGCACTGCTACAGTTTCTTCTGGGGCCCGCTACTAACACTGGGAGTTGCCAGCCTCTGTGTCTTTGTTTTCTTCCTGGTAGTGAGGGTTGTTAGACCACAGTTGTTGCACTTTTGTATTCAGTCTTTGCCCCAAGGTCTCTGCCCTGATAACTGGGTTCAGTTGTATTATACGCCGATCACTTCTCATTATATGCTTTAACTCATTCAATACCCACTACAGTGTGAGATAGGTGCCATTGCTATTATTCCCATTTTATAAATGAGAAACTGAGGCCCAGAGAGGTTAAGTGATTTGCCCAAGATCTGCAAGGAGCAGGCAGATCAGAACCATCTGCCTTTCATAAAGCATCTGTTCATTCTTACCTCTTGCATTTTATCTACTATTTTGTTGATACTTTCTTATTTTCTTTCTCTCTTTTTTTTTTCTCTTTGCTATGTTGTCTGTTTGTTGCTTCATAGGAGGTATAGTCTGTTTTCATTCTTTCTGAAGTAACCTTTTAATTTTAGTTAAATCATAACTTAAACCTGTCTTTCTTACTCTAATTCCAGGGGGAAAAAAGCATCTACTAATTCCCTGATGTGAAGGTGAAAAAATTGATTAATTAATGGACATTTTGTTCAACCTCTCTTCCCTCATTCTTAATAAAATATTAAATAAGGTATTATGGGATTTTTATCATAATCACTGAAGGTAGCTCATAGTATTTATAATGTATATATGTTTTCTTCAGAAAATAAACTCTATTACTCGTTTTTAATACAATCATCACAGTTACTTAGTTAAGCCTATATTTTAGTGAATGTGCGTATCTCTATTAACACTTTCACATCATATTCTATCAGGTAAAATACATGTCATACGAAAAGCTGGGCTTGACTCAAAGGAAAGAGGAGTGAGAATTGGTGGAAGAAATATCAGTAACTTAAGATATGTGAATGATACCCTCTTACTGGTAGAAAATAGCAATGATTTGAAATGACTTCTGATGAAAGTGAAAGAAGAAAATGCTAAAGCAAGACTGCATTTGAACATCAAGAAGACAAAAATCATTACTACAAAAGAAATATACAACTTTAACCTAGACAATGAGGACATTGAAATTGTTAAAGGTTTTACTTAATTTGGTTCAGGCATCAATTCAAATGGAGACCGCAACCAAGACATCAAGAGAAGGCTGAGATTCACAAGGGCAGTAATGAAAGAATTAGGAAGATCACCAAGAGCAAAAGTGTGTCATTAGAAACCAAGGTTAAGGTCATCCAAACCCTCATATTCCCAATTATTATGTACAGACATGAAAGTTGGACAATGCAGAAGGCTGATAGGGAACAAAAATGATTGATTGGAAATATGTTGGAGATCACTCCAGATACTCTGAACTGCAGAAAGAACAACAGCACATTAAACCTGAAACGTCACTGGAGGCAAAAATGACAAAACTGAAGCTGTCCTACTTTAGGAATAGCATGGTAAAGCAGGATCTTTGGAGAAGACAATAATCCTGGGAAAATATAAGCAGTAGGTAAAAAGGAAGACCAAATCTGAGCTGGTTTGACTTCACAAAAGAAGCCACAGGCATGAGTCTCCAGATGCTGAGCAAGGCTGTCGACAGTACATTGTGGACATCAATCATTCTTAGTCAGAGTCCACTTAATGGCACATAACACAAGATGCTCTTGGAAACATATTTTTGAAATCCCACCAAATTGCCTTAAAAATTTAGGAAATATATCTTCTGTAATTAGAAGTCCACAGAAGGTGCAGGATCGAAATACATCAGTTTCTGTGGTATTACTGAGAACCATTGTTACCTTTAGCCTCAGATGGAGAGCAAGTAGCTGGAGAATTTCCAGAAACCACAGTCACATTCAAAGAAAATTAGATGAAGAGGAAAAAAATATATATCTAAATGAAGAAGTTTCTCATTCTTGCTTCTCTGGTAGTTATAGAGAAACTTTGTAACAGAAGTCATTAGCACACTTTCCCTCCCATGTTGTTGGAGTTCTCATTCCCACTTTTGAAATTTTACTGAGGAAAACTGGAGCATGTTTAGTTTAGATTATCTCAGTTTTTGATTGTTGGGAATTCTATTAAAAGTTCCCTAAATACTGCCCTCTTTATAGGTGAGCTATTTCATTTAAATCATCTTGTAAATATCTAAAATATTAATGAAAAACTATATTTCCTGAATTGTTGCATACTAAATATGTCCCCTGATTCCTGTACATATGACGCACAATTTCCTGTCTATGTAATTCAGAATTCACACTATTTTCCTTCATACTCTATAAAAGTTTTTTAATTTCTGGCACTGCATATTATCCTTTGTATCCATGAGCTGTGCTACATTTTCATACTCCCCATAGTACTACTGTGTCCCCTAACTGCTGATTTTTTCGTAGTTGTATATTTTTCTATGCAAGTTATTTTTTCCCTTTATAAGTGTTTTACCAATTCACTCTATGCCTTTACTACTTGACCATTTATTCCATTCTACATATTCTCTTTAATTGCCAAGCTATAATAAATTATTACTTGCTAAATGTTTTCTTTTATCTCTTAATATGTTTACTTCCAGAATAAATTATTTTTCATTTTTCGCAGACTGTGTTTGTATGCTGTACCTTTATTCTTTTTTTCTTTCCTTTCTATCACCTCTGTGATCATCCACAGACATTTACTTACTGTTGAATTTTTGCAGACCCTACATATTTTTTTCTCTGTTTATTTTACTTTTGATAATTCCACTTAGGCATTTTATTGTTGTTGGTTTTGTTGTTTTGCACCAAAATTGACTGTACAGTTTCCATTGATTCTTCTCCCTTCTCCCTGAGGCACTGTCTGAATCATTTCATGTAAGTGTTAACATGAGGACTAGAATTTAGTTATAACTGTTCTTTGGCAGTCCTTCAGATTACTAACAATTTTATGACATTATTGAAGAAACTGGTTGCATTTTATAACTTTGATGTTTAAGCTCTATATCAAAAGGCACTCAATCAAATTATCAAAAAATACAGTCTATGTAGTATGAAGTGCTTTGTAGCCTTAGTAATTAGATTTGAGGTGAACAAACACTTTGGTGGTACAGAATATAGACAATTAAATTTGCATGACCATTGTTGCAGAAATTGTGTATAAAAAACATCGCCGAGACACACTCTCCTACAAGGTATATATACTTTTCATAAAATTTATAATTTAGAGCACTTTTAGGTTTACAGTAAAATTGAGCAGACAGTCCAGAGAGTTCTCATATACTCCCTGCCCCCACATATGTACAACCTCACCCACAGTTGCCATCCCACTCCAGAGTGGTACATTTGTTACAGTTGATGAATCTACACTGACATATCATCACCCAGGTTCATAGTTTACGTAGGGTTCAGTCTTGGTATTGTACATACTGTGCGTTTTGGTAAATGTATAATGACCTGTATGCACCATTACAGCAAAATTCAAAATACTTTTCACTGCTCTAAAAATCCCAAAGTCATCTAGGTTTATTTTTGTTATCCTCTAGATGTTTTGTTGTATTGTATTTTACATTTTGGTCCGTGATCCATTTTGAATTAATTTTTGTGAAGGGTGTCAGGTCTATGTATTGATTTTTTTTTCACGTGGCTGTCTAGTTGTTCCACCATTTGTTGAAGAGGTATTTTTTTTTTTTGATTCCATTGTTTTGCCTCTGCTCCTTTGCTAAAGATCAGTTGACTATGTGGGTCTATTTCTGGGCTCCAGGGTATATTTTTTAAAGGCAAATTTTAGAGTCTTTTTATAATCTAGATAAAACTACCGCTGCTCTGGTTGAAGAGAGTGGATGAAACCAGTTGAATCTTCCTTTCCTCCAACCCAATGGCTGTTCAGATAGAACAGTTAGTATTCCCAAAAAAAGAAAGTCCACTGTGATAAAAATTTAAGTTGAAACACAGATACATACTACATATCTAAACATACACACACACACACACACACACACACACACAGTTACAGAAGTTTTATGTCTGGTGGATTATCAATCTTTCTCAATAGCAGTATGAGAAAATTTAATCAACTGCATAATATTTTCAAACACTCATAATGTAATTTGCACGGTAGCTCTTATTTGCCCTCAAAAGGGAGTGCTCTGAGTAATATTGTGATCATCTTTGAATATATTCTTTTCTCAAAGCTTGAACACTCTGTTCTTAAATGTTCATTTTTAATATAATAATTCAATGAAAAGGAGAGCATCCTCTCATCCTTTAGAAAGTATGAACACATTTTTCAATGTACCATTATCTTCACTATAATAATTCTGCTGGTTCTCAGATTATCATGATTAATTCAGACTAAATGGAAATCAAAAATTTGCAACCTAATGTAATCTGGTGGCTCAATATAGGTAAAACTAGGGAAGCAATTGTTCTAATCAATTTAAGCTTTCTCCATATCTTATTTAGAAAGACACAGATATGGGGTGCAATGTTTAAGGGAGAGCTCCAGGGGCCTTCTAATTGAAACCACCGTTGCATGATTAATCCTACTGTGAATGGCTGAGAGAGAGAAAACAACCTCAGTGGACATATGTCAGTATATCACTTTGTCAGGATTCTAGGACATGAATCAAAAGGTTGTTGGAAATGGGTGTGCAGGAAAGGGGCTATATGTCTTCCAGAATTTGCTAAGTTATGGAAGTAAAACTTGGTAAAACATAATTCCATGGTACCCTATATCTATGCCTTTCCAAATCAAATATGAAGAAGACTTAACAATTGATTAAAACAATTGCCTTTTTAGTCTTACTTATATTGAGCCACATAGGAATTAGGTTTCTTCTTCACTGTTTATATCTAAATGGACTAGACACAAGCACAACCATTGTACACAATTCCACAATTTTCTAAAATAACTCTTTACACGTAGCTATACAAGGGGATAACAGTGGTAGGTATTGTGAGTACTGAGTTAACATAAAAATGTACTTAAAATAAAATAACATACAAAGTACTTAGAATAATATGCAGAGTCATCTAAATTACAATCACCAACATCAACACTGTCATTATCTTTATTTTTCTCTTATTAACTTTTTATGGTTATTGTTTCTAAAATTTCAGTTTTGACCACTCTTCTTTGTTAAAACTTCGGTGTATCTGTGTGTGCTTGTGGGAGGAGCAAGAGGTACCCCTTGGTGAAGTAGGCAAGAAGAGGCAAGAAAGCAGAAAGCGTGTTTTAGTCTGTGTAGACAAGATTCATAGCACCTAAATTTACTTAAAACAAACAAACAAAGAAAAACACAGACACACATCTGAAGAGGATTGTCAAGAAGGGTGAAGGCTTTGAGATTTTATACTACTTACAGGCGAAAAGTTAGCCTGTTACATACATGCCAGCAGACTCCTGGGTCATTGTACAGTTATCTTGTTACTCATAGCACAGCAGGCAGCAGGAACATCATGTTCTCACTGGTTCCCCATTGTTCTCCAATTCCTGCAGGAGTGATGAAGAGGTGGGCTGTTTTGGATGCTGCATGCATAGTGGGTTGTGTCACAGCTGAGGAAACTCAAGCTTAGGGTATTACTGATCTTGTAAAAGACCTGCCAACTCTGTCTCAGATGGGGATGTTAGTTTTATTATTGTACAAAGCAAACCAATCTACCCTCTGCCCTGGAAAAAGATACTATCTCTATCTTCTAAGCCTGTTTACTATGCAAATATTCTGGAAAGAGTATCCAGAACAAAACCTGAAACTATTAATAGTCATGCACAAACACCATTGAGAATGGCCTCCCCCAAAGGACATTGCTTGAAGTGACATCTAGTTGATTTCTTTCCCTTAAGATACATAATACTTTAACATTGCAGGGAATTTATTAAAACATATTTTGATTTATATTACTTTTATTATGTTACCTTCATTTAAGTAATGCTGTGATGACAAATAAACCTCCAAAATTCATTACACTAACATGGCAGTTCCATAAAGTATATCTATTGACATGATAGTCCAAAAAGACAGTTCCTGAGGAGGGAGTAATTCTTCTTCAATTAGTGGTACTAAAAAATCTAGTTTATTCCATACCGTGGCTCCAATATCTTTAATACAAAGATCCCAAGTTTGCTATAGTCATGGTCTCTATTCCATCCATCTTAAAAGAGAAACAGTTTCAGTGGATCATATGTGGGAGTGATTTATGGACAGAGCTATAAGAGACACATATCCTTTCACCCACATTCCATTGTCTACCATATAGTCATACAGTCACACAGTCACATCTAACAGCAAGAGAAGCTGGGAAACGTAGTCTAGGTTCTGTGTTTAAGAAGAGAAACAGATTTTAATAGTTTGACAGTCTCTCACACATTCAAGCACTTAGATAAGTGAGTTCTAAATTGGAGCTTTTTAAAACCTGTATCTAGAAAAAAAATGTTTAAAATATACATTGAATTTTATTGTGAGTTTTGCTGTGTCCTTTGAGTAGATCCACTATCTATGGTACAGAGTTAATTTTAAGTTACTTTTCCACAATTTGAAAGTAATTTTGATGTGACACAAATACATTATTGGTTAATCCTCCGTATCAGATCTAGAGATTTAGAGGATTAAAAAAGATTGATTTAAAGCCAACTCAGAAGAATGCTTATGAATGCATGACTAAAGCACTTCCATAAAGCAGCAGAAAGAATTGGGGTACTGAAATACTTGTATCTAAAATAATTACAATAATTGCAGGGAACAGGTGTCTGCCTAAAATGTTTTCTTATATTTAGGGACTAATAAGGGAACTTGGTTCTAATAAATCTGGCTTAAATTATTTACCCACATTACATACAGAGAAAAAATGAAAGGATAAACTAATGCTTGGCTAAGTCAACCTCTGGGAGCCCTGGGCACATGGAGAGAAATAAACAAGGTGGAATGTGACTTAGTGGATGGCTTTGAACAATTTTACCAGAAATTCCTCCTACATCCGAGAAACCAGAAAGCTTACCAGCATTGGGGATGGAGAATAGCAGTTTTTCCTGTACCTGTATCTTTCACTCTGAATTAAATGTAATTTTCCTTTTAACCACTCCATTTTAGTTTCTCCAGTTTATAACCTTATTCTGATAGTTGCATTGTGTAAATGTTTTGTGTGCCTGATCTTTGCTTTCATCTCTCTGTATTTTCAGCATTGTTTAGTCACCATTTCTGCTTGTTGCTATGTGCAGTTTCTATGGTATCCTTTGCTATTAATTTTGTTTCTGAAAATAACTTCCACTCATTCTCTTTGAAAAGAAGCATCCCAGAGCGAATAAACATTCCTAATCCAAGGCAATATCAGAAGATTTTAGTCTTTAAAAAATGAACATGTGTCATCATTCTTCTAAGTTATTTTGTTGAACTATAGTGTTGGAGATAGCCCTTTTACATAGTTAAAGTAAAAATGTGACATGGAGATTGGGAAAAAGATAAGGATTATATGCATAATCTTCATTTTACTCTCCCTGTTAAAAACCTGTTATAGCATGCTGTTCCAACAACAACAAAAACAGCTACCATTTATTTAGTACTCAGTGTTTGGAATTCAAGGCCAACCACTCCTTTCTCTTTCACACCAGGGTTTGGCTGAGGGAATATACACACACGAGGATTTCTAGCCAAATGGGAATCAAGTGGCAATTTTATTAACTTGTGCAAGCAACTTAAATGCCAAATGTAAGGCTCTCTTTTACATGCTGGAATCAAGAACAAGATAAAGGCTTAGATCAGGGTGTGACGCAGCATCTCCTCCATCATAAACCAATCTTCACCTTTGAATCTTCTTTTTCAGGTGTTCCTCAGAGAGATCTGGGTCATAAAGATCTAAGTGGCCACAATGGGAGATAATTGAAAGACTGGCTAACAAACAGACTGGACTCTACCCAGGTTTTCTTGGGTAGCAAGAATTTCAGGATGCTTTTTAGACATATTTTTGATATAAGCAGTAAGAAACGAAGAGGATGTTTGAGGTGAAACAATTCACTTCCATGTAACTTGCAGACCAGTGATTGTCAAGCTCAACCTAATCATATTAGTACTTTTGCTGCCTTGGGGATGAGCTGATAAATATGCTGCAGGAAAGTTGAAGAAGTAGCTTCCTCCTTTTTTGGCCAAGTCAAGAATATGGAAAGAGAAGAATAAGCATTTTCCTTAATCTCACAATACACTAGCTATTGTGCTAAGCAAATTACATTTTTAAATGTCTTTACTAAGTCTTGTTATTATACATTTCTACCGTTATTATTACAGATATGAAATAATCAAATGTGTTGTAGTAGATGTTGCAGATGAACCAACAATTTGCCTGTTTTCCTTCAAATCCATCCCTAACATTTCTCCGCTCTTTTTTGCCTCACAGAGAACTTCAAAGTAAATTGCAAACATCCATACACTTCTTCCTAAACCCTTTAGCATGAATTGACTAGTTAAATATTCTTTGAAGATTTTTTTTTGTATATAAGACTTATATGCAGTGAAATGTACAGATCTTCCTTACAAATTAGCTGAGTTTTGACAAAGTCAAATTGTACAAGTCTGCTTGTACAATTGTTTGTACAAGTATGCCTGTACAATTGTATGTACAAGCATACCTCAAAGATATTGCAGGTTTGGTTCCAGACCACTGTAATAAAGTATCTCAATAAAGCCAGTCATAATCTTTTTGCTTGTGGAGGGTTTTGCCTTCCATTTGTAAAATCAATCAATCAATCAATCAATCAATCAATCAGTCAGTCAACACCTGTGAAGTACAATAAAATGAAGTGCAGTAAAAGGAGGTGTGCCTGTACTTCAAACTCTTATCATGATATAAAACATTTTGATCACGCAGAAAATTCCTTGATATCACTTCATAGTCAATTTATGCCTCCTCTCCCTTGAGGGCACCACTGTTCTGAATTTATCTGCCATATTTAATTTTTTTCTCTTTTAGAACTTCTCATAAATACAATTATGCAATATATACTTTGTGTAAGGCTTTTTTCATTCAACATTATGGTTTTGACAGTCGTTTATGTCATTGTGTGATTCAGTAATTCATAAATTTTTAATGCTCTGTAGTATTCCTTTGTATGAATGCTCTTCAGTTTATCCATTCACCTATTCAATCGCAACTTGGATTCTTTAGTTTTTGGCTAATATGTATAATGCTGCTATTCAAAGCATGAACAATTGAAAAGAATAGAATATCATCTAACATTGCAAATCTTGTGGGATATATGCCCTATCTAGTATTCAAATTTGGTCGTAGAGTACATGTATATGTAGTTTTATAAGAAAGTACTGAGTCATTTTCCAAAAAGACTGTAGTATTTTACCCACCCACCAATGATATATGTGAGTTCTGGTTATTCCACATCCCATCAAAGCTTGGTGTTATCACTTATTTTAATTATTGCCCTTCTAATTAATGTGTACTGGTATTTCATTGTGATTTAATATGCATTTCCCCAATGGCTAATACTGTGGAGCACGTTTTCATGCATATTGGCCATTTGTATCTTCTTTTGTGAACTGTCTTTAAATCTAATTGCCAATTTTTAGTAGGGTTATTCATCTTTTTTTTTTTTTTTAATCTTTTCATTGTTCATTTTAAGAAATTGCTTTTATATCCTGAAAGCCAGGAATAAAATTTTGCAAATATTTATTTTAACCTGATAAAAGTTTTTCCTTTCATTTTATTAACCGTCTCTTTTGATGAGTGAAAGTTTTTTTATTTTTGATGCCCTTTTTAAAAACTGAACTAAATTTATTAGTGTTTTAAAAATATTTTAAATGCCACTGTTTTCTTTATTTAAGAAACTTTGTCTATAATTAAAACACAAAAATATTCTCCATATGTTTTCCTCTGAAATATGTTATAAAAATAGCTTTTAGTTTTAGGTCTATGATTAATCTTGATTTAATTTTCGTATGGTGGAAAGTAAGGGTTTTTTTTTCTATATGGATATCTTGTAATGCCAGCATAAGTTGTTGAAAAGACATCTCTTTCCCCATTGAATTGTTGTTCCCTATATGGTCTATATGAAAATCAGCTGACTATATCGGTGGGGTTCTATTTCTGGACTCTCTATTCTAGTATTCTATTTTTAAATTACATGGTACTGATTACTATACTTTTACAGCAAGTATTAACATCACGTAGTGTAAGTTTTTTAACTCAGTTCTTGTTCTCAAAGATTGCTTTAGAGAATCAGCATTTTTATTTTCATATACATTTTAGCCGTTTCCAAAAAAGTCTCTTTTAGTATTATAATTGTGATTACAATGAAATTATAGATTAATTGGTAGAAAATTGACAACCTAAGAATAATTTGTGTTTCAACTCATGAACATGTTACATATCTCTCCATTTATTCACCTTTTCCTTGATTATTCTAAGCATATAAGTCTTCAATATGGTTTAATTTGTAAATATTTAATATTTAATGTAATGGTAAGTTAATTAAAAAGCTTATGTTAAAAGTTTGCTACTAATTGACATATGATAATTCATTTTTAGATGTTAACTTTATATCTGAAGACATTGCCTTAAACTTAGTTAGTTCTAATAGTTATTTGTTGAATTTTTATTTTGCAAATGAATACAATCATGTCATCCAGAAATACACATTGTTTTGTTTTCTTCCCAAAGTTTAAGAGTTTCATTTATTTTCTTGCCTTATTACAATATCTAGCATCTATAGTCAAATTTTAAAAATAGGTGATAAGGGCAAGTATCCTTGTCTTGTTCCCAATCTTAGGGGAAATATATTCAAAATTTTACTATTAAGTATGACGTGAGCTATGGATTTTTCACTTAAGTCCTTTATTGCGTTGAGGAATTTCCTTCTATTTTCAGTCTTTTCAGTGTTCATGAGTAGGTGCTGTATTTTGTCTCAACTTTATTATGCTTCAATTGAAATGACCATAGAGTTTTTCTTCTTTATTCTATTACTATGGGGATTTGCATTTTTTGATATTTGAATGTTAAAGCAACCTCGTATTTCTTATATAAACCCTACTTGATTATGGTGTATTATCTTTTGGATATAATGATGGATCTAATTTGCTAATATTTTGTATAAACTTTTGCTTCTATGATCATAAGTGATACTGTCTGTACTTTCCTTTTGTATAGTATTATTATCAGGTATTGGTTTATTGTTATGCTAGTTTCATAAAACAAACTTAATAGTTGTTTCTTTCCCTATTTTATGAAAGTTTTTTTTATGAAATTATTTTTTTTTAGTATAATTTACTATGAAAACTGCTGGGCATACGGTTTTCTTTGTGGGGTGGTTTTTAATAAGAAAATCAATTTCTTTAATAGTAGTAGACCTATCCATACTTTCTGTTTCACCTTTTATCAATTTTTATAAATTTTATAATTTTGTTTAACCTTTTAGTAGTGTAGTATACTGGTGATTATTTCTCTTAGCTAATTTTATCTAAAAATATCTTTAGCAATTTTCTTGAAGGATATTTTCAGTGGATTTGGAATGCTAGGTTAATTATTTTTCTTCCTTTTGGTATTTAAAATTTTTTATCTGACAATCTTCTAGCTTCTATGGTTTCTGTTGCAAAGTCAGCTATTATTTGTATCTTGGTCCCCTGGATTTAATACATCATTTTTCTCTGGATGCTGTCAAGATTTGTATTTGTTGTTGGGTTTAAATTGTTTTACTATAATGTGTCTATGTTTGTTATTCTTAATATTCATCTCACTTGGGGTTTTCTGAACCTCTTATCTTCACAAATGTAGAACTTCTCCAAATTTTGAAACTTTTACCCATTAACTTTCAAACTCTTTTTCCTTATGCCTTCTCTCTCTTTTTGCTTTCCAATTACATATATGTTAGTGTTCTTCATATTACCCGACCAATATTTAAGCTTATGTTCTGTTTTTATCCTGATGTTTTTATTCTCTGTGATCTTCAAATCAAATAATTCTAACTGATCTATTTCCAAGCTCACTGATTCTCTTCTTAGTCAACTCAAAGTCCATTCAATTAAGTTTTAAAAGGTGTGATATTTTATAGCTCTTTAATCTTAGTTAATCTTAGTTATTTCTGTAGTTTTTATTAGTTATTGAAGTTTTTATTATTTATTTTATTAAATTTACAAGTTTTTTTCTCATTTATCATAGTTGTATTATCTCTTTTAAGTCGTTGTTATTGCCAATGTCACGGGATTAGTATCTGTTGATTGTCTTTTTTTCATAAATAATGGTTCAGTTTCCTCAGTTTTCATAAAGCAAGTGATTTTTATTTTGTGCCAGATATTATGAATGCTACGTTTAAGAGACTATGGATTCTGCATATTACATTCCTCTGAAGGAGATTGATGATTTTATTTTAGCAGACAGCTATCTTGGTCAGACTCAGAGTAAAATTCTCCTAGTCAGCAACTCAAAACTCAGTTTAGACTCTTTTTTCTTTCAGTTCTGTAACATGGTTTCTTTTCATCTGTACCATGCATGCATGCTTCAGGCAGCAGCTAGAGATTTGTAAAGAGTTTATTCATAGAATATGATGATCCCTATTCTGGATCTCTCTTTTGTAGGACCCCAAACCGATTTCCAGTGTCTGTGGTTTCCCTTTACTCTGTTCAGTGGTTATTCAGGCCCTGAAGATCATAGATTTTCTATTTGAGTTTCAGCTGCCCTGAGCAATGCCAACCATGGCCTACTTTCGAGGCTAAAAGCCATAAATGTTGGAAACTCACTTGACACTGTTCCATTTTTCCAAATTAAAATTCACTCCATAGTATGCCTACTTTTTTTTTTTTTTTTCCATACTGTACCAGAGTTTATTGTCTAGAGGTTACAATTTTTATTTGTGGGACAATCAATCTGATCTGTTAGGTGCTTACTTGGCTGTCCTAGAAGCAGAACTTCTGTTGTAGAAATTATCGTTTTTAGAGTTAGGTGTTATTTTTTGTTATGTATTGTCTGGTAATTATGATTACTATATTTAGTGAACCTCTACTTTTTGTCAAGCTATACCCCAGTCACTAAGATGTCAGCAGTGCATACTATATGTAATTATTTTCCCTTTAATCAAGACATATAATAAATAAAAACTATAATTACAAACCATGGAAAATGTTGTTCTTACAAAAATAATATATGATGTTGGTACAGAAAATAGAGAATATTTAGTGGATGACAAATGATCTCAGAACCTGGTTAAATATGCTAAATATGACTTCCCAATAATAAATCTAGTAAACAATAATTGAAACTATAGCCAGGATATTAAATTCATGAGCTAACAATAAAGGCTGGATATAGAATTTAACAGCAAAAATTACTGGTGATGTTAATGGCCAAGGGATGATGAGCAATGTGGTTACAGGCACCTGTGAGGCAGTGAACTAGTATGAAGTTAGGACTCTAATAAGGCCTCCCCTTTCTCAGGAAGGGGACTGGGAAAAAATCTATTTATTGACTCAAGGAAGTAGCATTTCCCATGAAATATTCAAACTTCAAACTCAAGCTATAATTTTAAATGGAAAGCAAATGTACACTTTGTCATATGCTGATGTCAACCTGAAGAAGTAAATACAAAGCTTCTCTACAGGATATTTCTACAACTATGAGTACCCAAGACTCCAACTGTGGAGCTTAAACTATCTTCAGCTTACAGTAAAGTCACAATTAAAAAAAAAAAAAAAACACAAAAAAAAACCCCTGGAAACACAGCTTCAAAACAATTCAAAACATGGGTGATTCAGTGGATACTAAAAATGAGATTCTCTTCCAAAGTACTTTAAATAATAAGCTATTCAGAAATGAATTGTGCTATATGTAAAGAATTGTTTTAAAAACTAAAGAACTAGAAATCATAATGATAGAAGAGACTACCACAAACATAGATATCGGGGAAAAATTAGCTATTAAAAAATAAAGATAGTAATTAATATTTTAAAATTCATCGGAAACATAAAGAGCAGTTTAGATACAACATATGAATAAAGGAACTGAGAAAATTATCCACAATGCTCAAAGAGATGAGGAAGTGGAAAAAATAACATGGATGATAAGACAAACTTTTCTTCCATAGTTGCAGTGGAAAATAGGGGAAAAAATGGAAGAAGCAATGTTTAATGGTAATATTTCTGAAAATGTTCCAAAATTGGTGATAATAAGGTTTCTGAGTCATGGGGTGAGCAGAAGTACGATGACATACATTAATGAACGCAGGAAATCTATCTTAACAAAAGCTGGGAAAAGAGCTTCCCAGGAAAAAATAAAAGCAAATTCAATTGGTTGAAGAGAGAGAGTTTGATATTTTCATGGAATAGCCCAAAGGCCAGTGTGACTGAAATTTAATGAGCAAGTATGACACTGGTTTTAGATGAGAGTGGAAAAAAAGGTAGGGGAGAAATCAAGCAGAGGCTCTGCAGATTCTGTTAAGGGGATTGCATTTAATTGTAAATATAGTGGGAATCTATTGAAGAATTTTTACCAGACAGTGACTCATATCCTGAAAAATCTGTATCTTCTAGTGTCTAAATCAGCCCTGCTCATACCCATACTTGTTTGAAGTGTCATTTATTTAAAGTGCACATAAAATCTGTTTACTACTCCATAGCATGTCTATGTAGGCTCAAGTTAGAAATTACTACGTGAAGGGAGATGATGCTACCAGAGAGATGTTGACTTGTTGATAAAAAATATCGTTAAATATTTAGGTACAGAAAAGAAATTAAGTTCAATTTTGTTAAAACAGTCTTAAAATCATCTTTAAATATTAGTAAATCTCTTTGCTTTATGAAGCCGTTCTCTTCTAGTGATTACTATTTTTCTAAAGTTCCAAAATCTGCAGCATGCAGATTTTGCAGCTTAGGTGTATGTATTAGACACTGTTGTTTGTAAGAGATATTTTAGTACCACAAATAGAGATTCCTTGGAGGCAAATATCATATTGTCACATTATGTTTTTAAGCATACGATGTATGCATCAGAAATTAATATGTTAATTATTTGTAAATGTCTAAACTTTTCCATATTTATGATAGAGTGGTAACATTACTTTTGTAGTGGGGTCTTATTGTAACTGGATAACCAACACATAGCAGACCAGCTTCTCAAGGTTTATAAACCAATACTTTATTTTGATTAATATAACCATCTCCCTCTTCAGAGATTCTGAATTACCTATCTTGGAAAGTGGCTCACAATTTCCTGAAGAATCCTATTCACTAGCAAAGTTTTATCAGGCTTTCCTTTTTGTATTTTATATTTCTAAAAATAGTTTTCATGCATTAAAATGTATCATGCATGTTTAATTGTAAGTCAAAAACTGAAGGATCTCAACTTTTATCCTAATTGTAACCTAACAAGTTAGTCTGACTTTATGTCTAACACACACACACACACACACACACACACACACACAGGAAACATAAGAAGACATAAGATACCTGGATCAGAGACAAAGAACATTTATGACTCAACAAAAGAAGCAGGTAGAACATTATTTTTAACTGATTATTCAACTCCAATCTTCACAGGGGACACAATGGGGAACATATCCATATTACCTGAACATACAGTGGCCAGTATTACAGGAGAATAGCCTAAAAATTAGGAAACTCTGAACTTACTAAGTTTGTTGGTGACCTAAATATTCTATCTTCCAGAGAGAGAGAGAGAGAGAGAGAGAGAGAGATCTTATCTTTACTCTGGAATATAAAAAAATGTCTCCAGGGAGGGGAGGAAGGAATTATTTTTATTACTCTGTGATATCTCTAGAGAGGGAGAGGTAAAAGAATTACTGTGGTGAATCTTTCCTTAAACAAATATTCTTACTTTGACGTATATACCCTTGCTAAAAGGATCATCAACGGGCAGAACAATGAGATATTTGTGGAGAATTATCTCCCAAACATAGCCACTTTGTCTTTGTAGCCGAGTGCCACCAATTGACCCCTGCCATCTTATTATCCCATCATCCCATGTATTTAAGCTTCTCATAAATCCCCCACTGTGATTTATGACCTTCATAGATGAATGATCATGGACTCTTCAAGGATTCTGGGGCTTCCCTCAAAATTGTATTTGTTACGTTTATTGTGAAAGGTACATCTTATGGACCCTCCTGGGATGACTGTGCAAGTCTTATGATAAAAGTACTCTAACATTACACTCTCTAAGCCTTTGGACATCTTCCTCTATAGTGTATCAAGACAATTCTGCAATTTTAATTTCATTAATTGTAGGCCACATTAGGGTCCACGTTTCAAACAATCAAACAAAACAACTATTAGAGCCTTTTTTAGCGATGCCACTCAAACACTGAATCCAGAATCTCTGCTTCGTCAGTCTGTATCAATAAATTTGGCCTGATCTAACTTTCTGTTCTTTCCACATTACCTCACACCCTTAAAATCCATCCCCATACTATTCTTCAGATTTCTGTATGTATGTACTGAAAATAATCATGTAGTTCTTTTGGTGCATAAGGCACCTTTTCATGGGTCACACTTTGTTCCTTAACCTTTGGGGCTGAATTGAGTCTAGTCATAGGCCCAGTCTATA